>NC_080164.1:178494049-178794049 GCF_950295315.1 Erinaceus europaeus
GGGGATTCTTAATCCTACATGGTGAGATCTTGATAATCTGGTTCAAGTTGCGTTTCATAAGAGAATGATTTGAATGACTGAATTTTTGTTTGACATTGACTTAAAAAAAAAAATGCTGGACGCAGCCATGATTTCTAGAGACATCCAGAAACAATCCAAAAAGTTGTTTTTTCCCTCCTTTGATTTCTCTTTTACGTCTTGACATGAATCTGAAACGTTTAATCCTGAAAACTGTATGAGTTATGGGTGGGGCAGATAGTGCAATGATAATGTTAATTATTCTCATGCCTGAGGCTTTTAACCGTGGTTCTTCTATTTACCTTTCTACATTTTATTGAGTTTAAACTGTTTAAACAACCTTAAAATGATACTAGAAAGGACTTCCAATTATAATGGAGTTATCAATTATAGTAAACTTCTAATCTGCTACAAGTTTTGTTTGACAAGTAAGTGAATTTCAGCTGTCAAGTCTTCACATGAAAAAGCATCTACTCAAATGGAATTCCTGGAAATCCATTTGGACCCCTGTTCTCTGACATCGCCCCCGGAAACCAATGATGTGACCTGGCACGACCTGAAGAAACAGATTTACAGACTCGAAAGCTCACTCTCTACAGAAAAGCAGAATTCTGGTGGCCAACATTCCCCATCGAGACAGACGTGCAGCGTTTCATCCTTCGGCATTTTCTTCTGTGGTCAGCTACTTCGGACTGACACCTCCATCGGACTTACTGGTACACACTGCTGTGTTTCTCAAAGACTAACTTCAGCCAATTGCCTTGAGACTTTATAGACCATGTCCCCTCGCCTTAAGGCTCTGTCCCAGAGGCAGAAAACTCCCCCTCCTTATTAGGTTATGCCCACAGAGGCATGAAGCGCCCCAAGAGGCAAGAGATGCCCACAGAGGCAGGAAACGCCCTTTGAGGCAAGAGATGCCCCCAGAGGCATGAAGCGTTCCCAGAGGCAAGAAATGCCCTTTCGCCTGCTAGGCCTTGCCCTTTGAGGCAAGAAAAGCTCCACTTGGCATCACACTGGTTATTGCTGCTCGCCTATTTTGTTTTCCATGTCATATGCCAGTTCTTTTGAAAACGCCTGTACAATATACATTTCTGTTCACCCCGCAATGGCCATTAGTTAAAAAGAAAGGGGGAATTGTTTGTATGCATGAGACCCCTTCTGTTTCATTTGGTTTAAATCCCCCCTGCTTAACACTATTCTATTTACATAACCACTTCATTCTATTTATATAACCGCTGTTAACAAGTACCTCCCTCCAGGGCATTGGTTCAATCCCCACTGTTTCATGATATGTTTTTGCTCCACCCCCCCTCCTTGTCACACCCTGATCCTCTCCTTGTCACACTCTGATTGTCACCAGTCACTTTTCTCTCCACCCTCTCTATGTCACACCCTGTTTCCACCCTACTTGGCAAGTATATATAAAGACAGCATTGTGAGTTTTAGAGTACTTTACCTTGAGTTTAGCTTAGCTCGTCTTAGATTGTGCTGCGTCCTGCATGAATAAAGAGATACTGCCTACAGCTCAACTATGAGTCCCTGGTTGTCTGTTACCTGCCCGTGAAGCCAGCCCGGTGAAAACAACCTAACCCGTCGAAAACGACAGGCCAACACTATATCTTTTCTTCTCCAAAACAGAAGATTCCGGGTGCATCTGGGTGACAAGTCTAGCAGATGGAGACTTGTCTCAAGTGGCCTCCCCCAGGGCTCTGTTCTGGCTCCTATGCTATTTAATATTTACATCAATGACCTTCCAGAAACTTCTTCAAGGAAGTTCATCTACGCCTATGACATCTGCTGTGCAACTCAGGCATCCAAGTTTGACATCCTCGAGGAAAAACTCACGAAAGATATGTCTCTGATATCTGATTACTGTAAAAAATGGTGACTAATCCCTAGCACTGCAAAAACGGTATCATCTGTTTTCCATCTACACCATGCCTCGGCCTCGCGTGAGCTTAATGTGCAGCTTTGCGATACGAGAATCTGACATGAAGCCCAGCCAGTCTATCTTGGCGTTATTCTCGATCGCACTCTGTCATTTCACAAACATCTCATAAAAACTGCAGCAAAGGTAGGCGCGAGGAATCACATCATTGCAAGACTGGCCAGCTCCTCATGGGGCGCGAGTGCTTCCACACTACGATCATCATCTCTGGCATTATGCTATTCCACTGCAGAATACTGTGCCCCAGGATGGTTCCGTAGCCCCCATGTCCACTTGGTCAATTCCAAATTATATTCCTCCATGAGGATAATTTCTGGAACCATCCGTTCCACCCCGGTTCCATGGCTGCCAGTTCTTAGCAACATCGCCCCGCCAGATATTCGTAGGGATGCGGCATCATCTAAGTTCATTTCCCACATCTAAGCTCTACCGAACCTGCCAATATACGCGGATATCTTCGCCCACCCTGTCCAACACTTGACGTCTCGTCACCCAATCTGGTCCCCTATGCCTACACTGAACTTCTCTGTTCCAGACTCTTGGAAACAGAGTTGGCAGTCAGCTGAGGTCAAGAACAAACACCTCATCACAGACCCCTGCAAGCGTCAACCCGGCTTTGACCTAGCACGTTATGATTGGGCCCTCCTCAATTGCTATAGAACAGGCCATGGCTGGTGCGCCGCTATGTTCCATCGCTGGGGAGCCAGAGACGACCCGAACTGCCCCTGCGGCTCCAGACAGACTATGACCCACATAGTCAATGACTGCCACCTCTCCAGATTCAAAGGAGGTCTCAAAACTTTACATCAGGCTCAACCTGACGCTGTTGACTGGCTACGGAAGAAGGGCAAATGCTAGAAGAAGAAGCACGAAAGCAATTACAGAAGCCGGACCTTCCACCTTCTGCATCTGACAATGACCTTGGGTCCATACTCCCAGAGGGTTAAAGAATAGGAAAGATATCAAGGGAGGGGATGGATACAGAGTTCTGGTGGTGGGAATTGTGTGGAGTTGTACCTCTCTTATCCTATGATATTGTCAGTGTCTCCTTTTTATAAATAAAAATAATAATAAGAAAGAATATCCCTTAGAATAGACACAAGTCCCATCACTTTCTGTTTCAGATATTGGAAAGGAAGGTAGTGCTCAGGAGATAGATGGAAAACTGGTGAAATAACTCACTTGGACAATGCGCTATCTTGTTACATAGGTGACCCATATGCAAGCACTCTTCCTAACACCTTGAAAGATCTGAGGTGTGGGGCCAGGTGGTGGTGTACCTTGTTGAGTGCACATGCTATAATACACAAGGACCCGGGTTCAAGTCCCCAGCCCCCACCTGAAGGGGGAAAGCTTTACAAGTGACAAAACAGTGTATCTCTCTGTCTCACTCTTTATCTCCCAACTGAATTTCTCTCTGCCTCTACCCAAATAAATAATCTTAAAAAAGGTATTGTGGTATCTCTCATTCTCTCTCTCTTTCTCTGCCTCAATCCAACTAGGGAATATATGTCTTTACTATTTAGGGGCCAAGTGGTAGTATACCTGCTACAGTACACACATTACTGGTCCCCATCTGTGGGAGGGAGAATTCATGAGTGGGGTAGGTATCTCTCTCTCTCTCTGTCTTATGCTTTCCTTCCCACATTCTCTCTCTATATAAAAATAAATAATGTAATAAATACAAAAATGGGCTCTCTGGGGAGAAGGATGGGATGGAAGAGAATCAATGTATTGTATGAGTCCCCTTCATTTACCATTGTTTTTTTTCCCCTTTCTTTCTTTCTTTCTTTCTTTCTTTCTTTCTTTCTTTCTTTCTTTCTTTCGTTCTTTCTTCTTTTTGCCTCCAGGGTTATTGCTGGGATTTAATGCCTGCACTACAAATCCACCACTTCTGGAGACTATTTTTTTTCCCCTTTGTCGCCCATCATTGTTGTTGTTATTATTGCTGTAATTGTTGTTGGATAGGAGAAATGGAGAGAGGCAGGGAAGACAGAGAAGGGGAGAGAAAGACACCTGCAGACCTGCTTCACTACTTGTTATCCTTATGGTGATCCTTGTGCTTCACGCTATGTGCGCTTAACCTGCGCTACTGCCCCCGCATTGTTTCTTTATTTTTCAAGTCAATCTGACCACACCATGAAACAGGAGCTAAGCCATATTCACAGAGAAGTGTGACACTGTACCTTGTACCAAAGACCTGGTAAATACTTGCAAAATGAATGAATAACAGGGTTGTTTATTGTAAAGGTAATGCTTTGGAGCGTTAGGATTTTTTTTTTTCCTTTGACTTCTTAAGAAAGTGAGACTGGGACACAATTTGTAATCAAGGATCTTGCCTCTTTTCTACTTATATGCCTTGATAATCTTGTGGTTGTTCCATATTCATCACCTTGAAATAGCTGAACCTTTTCCAGTAATGGAGTTTTTCATACTTCTCTCTCTCTCTTTCCTTCCTCCCTCTCTCCTCTCTCTCTCTCTCTCTCCTTACATGAGCAATTTGTATCCACCACCAGAGGGAGGGCATATACACTGGCACAAAATATGAAATACCCCAATTAACACTTCTGCCAGAGAATGTGTGTGTGTTTATCGGGGGCGGGCAGCTTTGGAATCAGCTTCAAGGTTCAGCTGGAGTCTCTGGTCAGCACATTCTTTGAGCTCGTGGAAAAGGGCAAGCAGAGAGAATATTTACAACCGCAGAGAAAAGACCTCATAAAAATGCATAAGGGTATGTGCACGAGTGATGACTTGGAGGAAAACAGCAGTGTTTACACGCTATTACACTAAAAATATTCACACCTCATCAAATTGTCAGTCTTGCTTGCTGGCAACAACAGGATCTTTCCCTCTGCAAGGCAGTAATAGCTCTCGGCAGAGCAATGAGCATTATGTCTCATTAATCCTTCCCAGATCCCAGCGAGATGGGTGGTGAGAGTCAGCTTTTTTGTCCTATCAGGAAAGAATAGATGCAAGTTTCCCTCCCTGCTTTCTCTGCCCTCTCATGAGGGAAGATTTCTACTCTCTCAAGCTGGAAACTGTTACTTCATTGTAGGTTCTTGGGGGTTGGTCCTTCTAATAGTCATCTGGTTCTATCACTCTTGTACCAATGAGGAAATGGAATCCTAGACTAGAAGGAAATTCATTCAACAAGACTTTTCAATTATTGCATAGAAAAAAAAAATCTTTGTTCAGATCATTGATTTTTTTTTAATTTTAAATTATTTATTTACTTGTTTTGGATAGAGACAAGGAGGAATTGAGAGGCAGTGAGAGATAGAGATGGAGAGAGAAAGAGAAGAGAAAGAAGAGAGAGAGAAAGGGAGAGAGAAGGAGGGAGAGAAAGGGAGGAAGAGAGAGGAAGATGAAGAAGGAGAGAAAGAAAGAGAGGAAGGGAGAGAGAAGGGGTAAGAAAGAGGAGGAGAGAGGGGGGTAGGGAGAGGGAGGAGGAGCAAGGACTGTGGTATTGCTCCATGGCTCTTGAAGTTTCCCCCTGTAGGGTCCTTGCACACTACGACGTGAGTGCTCAACCAGATGCGCCACCACCTGGGCCCTTATCTCTAACTTCTCTTTTTTAAATATTTATTTATTTATTTTCCCTTTTGTTGCCCTTGTTTTATTGTTGTGGTTATTATTATTGTTATAGATGTCGTCTTTGATGGATAGGACAGAGAGAAATGGAGAGAGGAAGGGAAGACAGAGAGGGGGAGAGAAAGAAAGACACCTGCAGACGTGCTTCACTCCCCTGCAGGTGGGGAGCTGGGGTTCAAACCGGGATCCTTATGCCAGTCCTTGTGCTTCGTACCACCTGCGCTTAACCCATTGCCCTACCACCCGACTCCCTATTTCTGACTTCTTACTTCTAAAAAGCAAGATTACTGGATTAGTGGGTCAGGTGGTGGTGCACCTTGTAGAGCTTATTTTTCACAATGCTCAAGGATCCAGGTTCAAGACCCCAGTCCCCACTTGCAAGGAGGAAGCTTCATGAATGGTTCAGCAGTGCTACGTGTGTGTGTGTGTGTGTGTGTGTGTGTGTGTGTGTGTATGTGTGTGTGTGTGTGTCTCCTCTATTTTTCTCTTCCCTGTTGATTTCTCTCTATCTCTACCCAGAAAATAAATAAAAATATCTACAACAATCTAAACAATAACCCCCCCGGATTATTATGAGCACAAGCCTGCATCAATTAGATCAAAGATTCAATATTTAATAAGCTTTGCAATCACAATGCCAGTCTGGTAAGGTTGATTTTGCTATTATTATCATTACTAATGTATTTTTATTTTATTCTTGGATGGAGATGGGGAGAAATTGTGAAGAGAGGGGTGATAAGAAAACAAACAAAAGAGACACCTGCAGCCCTGCTTTGCCACTCATGAAGTTTTCACCTTGCCGGTGGAGACTATGGGCTTGAACCTGGGCCCCTGCTCACCGTAATGCGTATGCTTAACCAGGTGTGCCACCACCTGGCTTAATGTTGATCATCACAATTTTCCAGATGAGAATTATAAAGATCAAGGTCCATGTAAATTCTGCGTTCAAGTCCAAAGGTGCCATTTTATGTCCAAACTGGCATGACATAGAATGTCATGGTGTTTGTATCAATTTGTGCTCACTGGGAAGATGGACACACACCAGAGACTGAATATTGTTTCCTTTCTGAAATGATCTTGAAGAGTAAAGATGACTTTGGAGATAGACCTGTATTTAATTAGGTGCAGGTCTTTTCTGTGCTAGATTTTTGTCCTTGAGCATGGCAGAAAGTGTATCTGAGTCTCAGTTTTCTTCTCCATATGAGAAACACAGTAACATATATCTGGGTGGGATGCGTGAGAAAGGAAATCAGACCAGAAACAAAATGGCTGTCATCAAGAAGAACTACAACACACTTCTAGATTTTCCCTGTGCTCCCATCCATGCTTGGTTGTCTTTTTAGTAGTCTTAGTAGCCAAGAATAACCCTACATTCCTGCATATTTTTACATTGGCCCTAAAAGTTGACTTTCTTAGAATGTCCAAGATGGCTGACTTCTGATTTTCATTGATTATCTGCCTCTTGCAAGAGTCATACTCAAATCACTGAGTCAGATTACTCAAGCTTCCTTGAAGTAGAGATAGTAATGAATGATATTCCACTGATCATTAAGTTGGTGTTGACTTTATAGATATTGTGTGCAATATTGAAACCAAAGTTGTGTTGAGCTTTAGGGAATCAACAGGAGCTGCTTGAGTCCCTATGAGAACTTGGTCATATATATTTCACTTTAAGATGTTTATTTATTTTATTATATTGGGCAGAAAGATACTGAGAAAAGAAGGGGATATAGAGAGGGAAAGAGAAAGAGAGACACCTGCAGATATGCTTCACCACTTAAGAAGGTTTTTTTCCACCTGCATGTGGGGAGTAGGGGCATGAACCCAGATCCTTGAGCATAGTAGTCTGTGTTCTTAACTTGTGTTCTCAAATTTCCCAAAATATATTTAACCTCTTTGTTGCCTCAGGATTCCTATCTATGTCATAAGTATCAAGATTGAAAACAAAAATCTAAGAAGATTAAATATAATAATCTACATAAAGTACTTATTCACTGCTGGCATATAAAAGGGATTGCATATTAGTTATACTTAATGAAAAGAATTTATAAGTTAATGATTTTAATGAAGGAAGGTCTATGGTTAAATCATGCATACATTTAATGTATCTTTTAAAATTTTATTTAAATCAATACTACTATATAAGCTTATACGTGCATGACAAGATTCTTTGTAGCATAGATAGTTGGGAATAAAACATATGGGTCTCAAGATATGCCTATTTTTTGAACTGCAGTGATAGCATAATTGTTACGCAAAAAGGTTTCATGTTTGAAGCTCTGAATTCAATCTCCCTGTTCAATCTCCCCTCACCTTCATAAGCTAGAGCTGAGCAGTGTTGAGGTAAGAGAAAAAGAGGTATCTTTTATTTTTAATACCTATCTATTTATTTGTTTAATTATTTACCTTTTCCCTTTTGTTGCCCTTGTTTTATTGTTGTAGTTATTATTGTTGTTGTTGTTATTGAAGTTGTTGTTGCATAGGACAGAGGAAAATGGAAAGGAGAGGGGAAGACAAGAGAAGGGGAGAGAAAGATAGACACCTGCAGACCTGCAGGTGGGCCAGTCCTTGGGCTTTGCACCTCCTACACTTAACCTGCTGCACTACCTCCCGACTCCCCAAAACTTGTATCTTAAACATCGATGTACAGTAGTATTAGTATTGTTATTCTCTTACAATAGAGTAACTCTAGCCATTAGTAACCTGACCTTCAGTCTGTAAGTTTGTGGCTGCCTTTCATCT
The DNA here is from genome assembly GCF_950295315.1 of Erinaceus europaeus. Classification (NCBI taxonomy): domain Eukaryota; kingdom Metazoa; phylum Chordata; class Mammalia; order Eulipotyphla; family Erinaceidae; genus Erinaceus; species Erinaceus europaeus. The sequence continues at coordinate 178,502,349 of NC_080164.1, forward strand.
TTGTCAATTTTGATAATCTTAGCTTTTATGTTTACCAATCTTTTATTATTAGCTTGCGTTTCTTTGATTGCATTTAAACATTTTGAAATAAACATTGATCATTACTTTCTGCTTTTATGAAGCATTTACTAAAAACTTCCCCCAGTTTTTCTATCATTTTATCCTTAATTTGTTGATTAATGTAAATTATATTTGCTATCTGGACATAATTTTCTCATTATCCGTTCCCTAACATCTTTCCTCACTTTGTTGCTTGTCATCTTGGTTTTGGAACGTGCCTTTGGATGCACAGATGTTCTTAATATTTATGAGGACATCATCATTTCCTCATGGTTTATACTTTCCATTTCCTCTTAGAAACCTTCTGTATCCAGAAGTCATAAATATATAAGTGTTCTCATGTACTGTGGTCCAAAAGTGTTAAAATTTATTCACTTTTCATATTAAAAAGTCCATCTGGTACTGATTTGGTGTATGGCACACAATGATGATCAACTTTCATTTTTGTCCAATAGAATAACCAGTTTCTCTAGAGTCATTTGTTGAATAGTACGTTAGCCTTCAGATGCAATACTGACTCTGTCATTAATCTGATTCCCATATATGTGTGAAGCTGATACGGTGTTCTTGTTTCCCTCTTCCTCCTCTTTCTCTTCTTTGTCCTTTTTGTCATTGCTCAAGCTTCACTGCTTGGGGGTTGGCTTTCCCCTGAGGGTAAAAGAGTGAGATGGAGAGAGACAGAGAAAACTAGCACAGCACAAATGTTTCCTCCAGTGCTATGGGAACTAGGCTTGCTCTCATTTCTCCAATGTATTTATCTGTCTAAGGGCACACCATTACAAGCTTGCTGTAATTACTATAACTTGATAGTAATACTTGGTATTCGAAGAAAATTTTTCTTATTTTTACTCAGGATATTTTTAATATGTTTTTTTTTTTTGTTCTTTAACACAAAATGGCTATCTGGGTACATTCCTTAAAAATAAATAGCCTTTTGTGTCATTTTTTAAGTTATAATAACTTTATAAATTTGTAGATCACTTTGTAAGGAAATAAAGCAGAGTCCATGAATATGGTATAACATTATGTAAAAATATTAATAGGGGGCTGGATGGTAGTGCAGTGGGTTAAGCACACATAGTACAAAGCACAAGGACCAGCATAAGGATCCCAGTTCAAGCCCCTGGCTCCCCACCCGTAGGGGGATCACTTCACTGGCAGTGAGGCAGATATGCAGGTGTCTTTCTCTTCCCCTCTCTGCCTTCCCCTCCTTTCTCGATTTCTCTCTGTCCTATGCAACAACAGCAAAGGCAATGACAAGAGCAACAATAATAACAACAAGGGCAACAAAAATGGGGAAAAAATGGCCTCCAGGAGCAGTGGATTTAAAGTACAGGCACCGAGCCCCAGCGATAACCCTGGAGGCAATATATATATATATATATATGATTCAATAGCGACTTATAAGATTATAACTTCAAGAATAGAGTTCTAATCATTCCTACAAAGAAATTTTACATCCAAGACCCCAGGTGTAATCACCACAGTACTCCCAAAATCTTAGAGATAGCCTAAATAACTTTTTTTCTTTTCTTCTTTCCTTCCTTCTTTCATCCCTTCCTTCCTTCCTTCCTTCCTTCCTTCCTTCCTTCCTTCCTTCCTTCTCCCCACTTCTTTCTCTCTATTCCTTTCTGCCTTTCTTTCTCAGTTCTCTTTATTCCACAAAAATGAAACCAAGTGGTACTTGTCTTTCACTTCCTTGCTTCAATAAACATTGTCATTTCCAATTCCATCCATTTTGTCCTGAAGGACACCATATCTTCTTCTTTTTTTGATTGCTTATTAGTACTCCATTGCATACATATTCCATAACATCTTTATATAGCTATCTATTAATGGACATTTATGTTGCTTCCATAGTGTGGTTATTGTGAATAATACAGCTATAAACATGATGGGGGTGCATATGTTCCTTTGAATTAATGTCTTCTTGTCTTTGGATAAATGTCTAAGAGTGGTATTGCTGGATCATAAGGTATTTCCATTTTTCTGAATAATTCTTCATAATATTTTCCAAAGGGGTTACACCATTCTGCATTCCTGCCAACAGTATATTAGAGTTCCTTTTCCTCCACCTTCTTGCCGATACTTGCAATTTCCTGTTGATGTAGATCATTCTCATGGGTGTGATGTAGAATATTACTGTGATTTTAATTTGCATTTCTCGAATGATGATTGAAGTGAAGTATTACCTCACATGCTTGTGGGTTGATCTTTTGCCCACCTTTTTATTGAATTGTCTCTTTCCTTTATGTTAGGCTGTATGAGTTCATTATAGATGCTTGATATTAATCCCTTGTCAGATGTGTAATATGCAAATATCTTCTCCCAGTTTCTGGGTTGCCTATTTATTCTTGTACAGTTTTTTATGTGTAGAAACTTTCTTTCTTTTTTTTTTTTTTTGCTTCCAGGGTTCTCACTGGGATTTCATGCTTGCACTATGAGTCCACTGCTCCTGGAGGCTACTTTTTTCCTTTTATTGTCCTTGTTGTTTATCATTGTTGTTGTTATCATTATTGTTGTTGCTATTGCTGTCATTGTTGTTGGATTAGACAGAGAGAAATGGAGAGAGGAGGGGAAGACAGAGAAGAGGAGAGGAAGATAGACACCTGAAGACCTATTTTACCACTTGCGAAGCTACACCCCTGTAGGTGGGGAGCCAGGGCTTGAACTGGGATGCTTGCTCTGGTCCATGTTTTTCATACCATGTGTGTTTAACCCACTCTACTACCATCCAGCCTCCTATTTGTGGGAGCTTTCAATATGACTTATCCTTTTAAAAATTTCTTTATTGGGGAATTTCCCAGTTTTCCTTATAACAATACAATCCCCACTAGGTCCTCTGTCATCCTTCTTGGATCTGTATTCTCCCCACCCACCCACCCCAGAGTCTTTTACTTAGGTGATATACTCCAACTCCAGTTCAGGTTCTACTTGTGTTTTCTTTTCTGATCTTGTTTTTCAACTTCTGCCTGAGAGTGAGATCATACCATGTTTTTGACTTATTTCACTTAAGATGAATTTTTCAAGCTCCATCCAAGATCGCCTGAAAATGGTGAATCACCATTTTTTATAGCTGAGTAGTATTTCATTGTATATATATATACCACAACTTGCTCAGCCACTCATCTGTTGTTGGACACCTGGGTTGCTTTCAGGTTTTGCCTACTACAAATTGTGCTGCCAAGAACATATGTGTACACAGATCTTTTTGGACGGATATGTTGGGTTCCTTAGGATATATCCCCAGGAGAGGAATTGCAGGATCATAGGGTAGGTCCATTTCTAGCCTTCTGAGAGATTTATCCTTTTTATATGATTTTGATTTAAAATGTCTGATTGTACTGGTAAGAACTTCTGGGACTATGCTGAATAACAGTAGTTTGAGTGAATGTCCCTGTTTAATTCCTGATCTTAGGGGGGAAATCTCTCAGTTTTTTCTGATTGTGTATGGAGTCACTGGTTTTATCATATATAGTTTTTACTATATTGACAATATTTATTTCAACTCTCATTTTTAAAAGATTTTTATTATAGACAGGTGTTGGTCCAAGTAAAATACTTTTTTCAACATCAATTGATATGATCATGTGAATTTTTTTTTCTTGATGTGTTGGGTTACATTGGTTTTCAATGGTCAACTCATCTTTGCTTCCCAAGAATAATCTATTTGCTTCTTTTCTTGTGGGACCCCTTTCAGGAATTCTTGAAAGGCAGGGCTATTGGCCACACATTACTTTAGCTTCTGTATGTCTGAAGAAGATTTTAATATTGCCCTCATATCTGAAGGAAAAGTTTTCAGGGTATAGTATCAATGACTAGTGATTCTTACTTTTTAATATTTTGAATACATCCCATAGTCTTGTCGGATTACTCCCTTTGTATGTTATTAGATTCAATTATCTAACTTTTCATTTTTAAAAAAGTCTTTTAAAAATTTTATTATCTATTTATTGGATAGAGAGTCAAAAGTCAAGAGAGAAGGAGGTGATAGAGAGGGAGAGAGACAGAGAGACATGCAACACTACTTTACAACTCACAAAGCTTTCCCCCTTCAGATGGGGACTGGGGGATTGAACCTGGGTCCTTATGCATTGTGCATGTGTGCTCAAGCAGGTGTGCCCAGCCAGGTGCACCACCACGCAGCCCAGAAAGCCTTTCTGTAAGTTGGTCTTGATATGCTGTCATTTGATTGTGCTGCTTTGTCAAAATTTCCCCACCATTTTCCCATGTCATTGTTCTTTCTCATTGATTTTGTGTACTTGGTTCTATTCTGATACTGGTCATTGCACTTGGAATGTGTGTTCCTTTGACTCTTCTTTTCTTGTGGGATTCTTTTCAGTAATTCTTGAAAGGCAAGATTTGTTAAATTCCTTTAATTTCTTGATGTTTGAGACATTTTTGTTTCTTATATTTTAAGGACATTTTGCAGGGTAGGATACCCACATCTTGAATTTCTTATCTTATAATACTTTAAATATGTTATTCCTCTCTCTCCTTGCCCCTAGAGTTTATGATGAAAGTCTGATGAAAACAGGTTTTTATTTAGTCATACATTTGTATGCCACTTCCTTTCTTCTTTTATTCCTTTCTTTTTGATAGTTTTACAGTAATGTGTTTTGGTGTTGGCCATTTTGGAATAAGGAACTTGGGTGTACTCTCAGCTTCCTGAATGTCTATGTCCTGAAGATTTCTCACGCATGGAAAACTCTCCTATAATTTGTTTGAATATAGTCTCTGATATCTTCACCTCATCCTCTCTTTTAGGAATTTATACCACTCTCATCTTCACTATGCTGATGGACTCTGCTACTTCACAGAATTGCTTTATTCTTCCTATGGCTTTCTTCTCTGTTATCTTTGAAATCACAGAGTGAGTAATTGAATATTCTAGCCCAGATATTATCTCCTCTGCATGACTGAGTCAACTTCTTAAGCCTATATCTGAACTTGTACTTCATTCAAAGTTTCTTTCACACTCTACAATTTACATACAGATACTTTTTGAGGCAGTTGATGAAGCAATACAATAGGAATTTATAACTGACAGATTTGAGATGGACACTTTGCTAATTTTTCTCTTCTCCCTTTAAGCACAGCTGTGGGGAATCTTTTTTTCTGCCAATGACCTTTGGATATTTATATCATTATTCATAGGCCATAAGAAATTAATGACTTAGAAATTATGACTTAATGCTAATGCTCTGGTTGTCTTGACAGGGCCAGCCCCAATGAAGTTCCAGCTATTTGATGACTTGCGGGGTCAAATATTCTCAATACCTGCTAGACCTTTGGTTAAGTGTGTGTTAGGTCACATGTCCAGTTCTTCTGTCTTTGTATGTGTTCCCTCAGCTGAATGGAGACCAGTTATTGCTCATGACCTGTGTATGGAATGAATATGGCCCTTTCTTGACTAAAGCATTTGTTGGTGTGTGACCTTCTACTTATCTTCTCATAGTATTATCAAGAAGAGAAATTATCAAGGAAAGGAAGTTTCTCAGTAAGTTAATATGTTCAGAATTGTAGCTGACTTAGAACTTTGGTGGTGTGTAGAATGTATACCCTGCAATTTATAATCATGTAACACACTATTAATCAAAAAAAAAAAAGTAAAAAGTAAAAAAAATAGATCTACTGATAAGTAATATTGCTTGTTTTAGTTATTGGAGGGTTGGGTGGGTCTTTTAAACAAATATATAATGACTTGATCCAAGGTGAATGAAACTAAACAGAGTTCTATCTCTATCTCATCTTTTTATTTTTGTCTCCAGGATTATTGTTGGGACTTGGTGCCTGTACTATAAAACCATTGCTTCTGGAAGACACTTTTTTCATTTTGTTGCCCTTGTTATTATTCTTCTTGTTATTGCTGTATAGGACAGAGAGAAATTGAGTTAAGTTAATTGAGGGGGAAAGAAAGACACCTGCAGACCTACTTCACCACTTGTGAAGCAGCCCTCCTTCATGCAGGTGGAGAGCTGCCTGTTCAAACTGGGAACTTCACTTGGTCCCTGTGATTCACACTGCATATTCTTAACCCACTGCGCTACTGCCTGGACTCCCTAAATAGCATTCTTTATCAGCATATCTTCTTTAATTAAAAAAAAAAGATGACCAACTTGGAGTTTCAATTCAACACATGGAAAACTGTTAGAGATCCAATCAGGGAATGCCAGTGTGACTATTATATTTGGAGCAACTGAAAGTCTAGGGTTATTTCTTAGTACTCTAACTTTTCCTTTGATTGACCAAAAAAAAAAAAAAAAAAAAAAGAAAAAAAAAAGAAAAGGAAAAAAAGAAAATAAAAGAAAAGGAAATAAAGAAAAGAAAAACACAATCTTTTGACTGCTCTGTACCCCAATCTCTTCATCTTAAAAGTGTTAACAATAATGATTAATATGACAGATATACATTTGTGGGACTTTTGAAGGATAAAATTAAGGCAATACATGCTAAGTTTCAAGGTTATATCAGAACTAAAATAATCTATAACTAATCATAGCTATAATCATTTGTCTAAGTTTCAGAGTATAAATTATCTGGATTCTAGACAAAGACAATAGTAGAAAAGTCCCAAACTTGAGGGAACATGGGAACTATCAAAAAATTTTTAAAATTCCATTTCAGATTTTATACTTACCAACCTTCTGCATGGTGTCACTTAGCAACAAGTGGGGAAAAAGCAGTGTTTTTTATTTATTATTTTCCTACTAATCACCAATAAGCTGGATTTTTAACAAGAGACAGTATTAGTCTTGGTAATTCACTTACTGTGTCCTTTCTTTCAGTGTCTTTTTTTTCTTTTCTTCTTCTTTTTTTAAAATATTAGACTATATTCTATTCTTCCTCCCATGACAACTCTTTCTTTCTACCAGTCCCTAATGAATACTAATGAGTTTAAAAAGAAAGAGTTGTCATGGAAGTAAAACTAGTATATGGTCTCATATTAAAAAAAAAAAAAGGAGAAGGAGAAGAAAAGAAGGATAAAAGAAAGGAAAAAAAAAGACACTGAAAGAAAGAGGGACATAGTAAATCATTTGTCAATGATTCCTCACTTTTCTTCCCTGAGACCGAAGAGATAATTTCTGACCTTACCAATACATCTTTGCATTGGACTTCCCAAAGGAAGTCCCCTTCCTAAGCTCCTGTCTCTTTAACCATTTTTAATCACTGTTGTAGGAGTTGAGACAATGCTACTTTAACAGAGATTTGCCAAACTTATAATATGGATCTTTTTAAGACTTCTTAATCTAATAATAGGACATTTTGGAAATTTAAGATTTATTCTGCACTTATACATCTCCTCATGTAGTGTCCAGCTTCAGAAAGTTAGAATATTTTATTTTAGATCTGTGGAAAAAAGACATCATTCTCCACTATGAAAGAAGAAACTAATATTTACTAAGTGCCTATTAAGACATTTGTGTGTGGTATTTTATCCTATGCTCTTTTGAATTTATTTTTTGTCACGAGAGTTATCATTTGCATTCAATGTTTTGTGTTCATTTTAGAAATAAAGAAATGTGGGTTGAAGTAAAAAAATTTGAAATGTCACAAACCAAATGATTTGTTTATAATTTCTACTTTCATTCCTTAGTTCTCTTGCTTTTTTTCCTTCAAATTTTTCACTTTGGGTTATATGAAAGATATCATTTTAATCAAGCAAAGATGTAGATAGTTTATTTAAAAAATAGCGAAAAACTCTGATAAATTATAATTTTAATCAACACTGAATTCTTTCATTTAATGAGATGGTAGATGTGTTTACCAGTGAGGCTTCATGATGATTGAAATGCATTATCACTTTGTGCTTACCATAATAACCTAACCAGCCTAAGGCTTTTCCAGTACTATTCTTATGAACTCACAAGACTTCTAAGATCTCAAGAGGGTAACCACTGAGATGGTCTAGTCATCTCACATAGTACATTCAATAACCACTGTCACAAATAAGTATTGAACTCATATGAATTCAATCCCTTTCACGACCAGGGAGATTTCAGCAGCATCTGCATGCAGTTTTCATTTTAGCAGGGAGAAAAATTAGCAGAATAAATAAGTGAATTATTTAATATATTCACAATGAAAAGTCCTGTGTGGGGATAACCTGAGAAGAAAGTAGGGAGTGATGAGCATGTGTGCCTACCCTTTAGTGGATCTTTTCACTGTGTCAAAGCTTTTCAATTTAATGTTTTCTGATTTATCAGGTATCTTTTAGTTTCACTTACCTATGGGGTATATCTTTGATATTAAGGTCCCAAATTGTGTCACTGGTGTTTTCTTCTACATATTTGACAGTTTCAGGTCTAGTATCTATATTGATCCATTTTGAGATAATCTTGGCTTATGGTGTTAAGTGGTGGTCTACTTTAATCTCTCTCTCTTTTCTATTGTCACCAGGGTTGTCACTGGGGCTTGGTGACAGCTCTGTTCCCAGTGGCCATTTTTTCTTCTTCTTTTTTTTTTCCCTTTCTATTCTTCTTGATAGGAAGGATGAAAGAAATTGAGAGAAGAGATTAATTCCACCAGGACCCAGAGAGAGAAGAGGAAAAGGGGAGGGACAATTAGATATAGTAAAAGTGAGAGAGTCTAGCGGAAGCGCAGTGAATTAAGCGCAGGTGGCACAAAGCGCAAGGACCGGCCTAAGGATCCCGGTTTGAGCCGTTGGCTCCCCATCTGCAGGGGAGTCGTTTCACAAGTGGTGAAGCAGGTCTGCAGTGTCTATCTTTCTATTCCCCTCTGTCTTCCCCTCTTCTTTCCATTTCTGTCTTATCCAACAATGATGACATCAGTAACAATAATCATAATAATTACAACAATTAAAAGCAACAAGAGTAACAAAAGGGAATAAATACATATTTAAAATAAATAAATAATTTTAAAAAGGGTGTATGTGTGACTTGGAAAGAAATAGAAAATGGCACCATTGAAAAACAAGTGGGCAAACCTAGACAGATAGTTGTAGACATATTAGTTAAACCATATCAGCAACTTTGGGAGGACTGATGTTTCTTACAACGGGGGGAGTGGGGATTCAGAACTCTGGGGGTGGGAGTGGTGTAGTGTCGTACACCTGTTATCTTAGAAGTTTGTAAATCAACATTAAATCACTAAAAACAATCGAGAGGGGAGGGGAGATAGTGAGAGAGAAGGATAGACACCTGCAGATCTGCTTCCCCACTCCTGAAGCATCTTCCCTACGGGTGGGTGGGGAGTGGGGGCTCAAACCTGGGTCCTTGTATGTGGTCATATGTGCGTTTGACTGAATGGACTACTGCCTGGCCTCCTACTGTGGTTTTTCTCTATAAATGTCTGTCCAGTTTTCCTAGCTCCATTTGTTACGAAGGCTATCTTTTCCCTATGAAGTATTTCTGGCTGCTTTGTCATACAGTGGGTGTCTGACAGCTTAGTGCTAAGTCAAATATTGTTCAAATCTCATGTATGTTTCTATCTGTTCAAGCTACCTGACAAGCTTAGAAGGAGTCTGTAAGCAATTAATCGAAACCTATTTGCAACCCCGTGTGTCACTTTTCAACAATGAAACTCAGCCAGACTCGCTTGTGGCAAATTAACCCTTCCTGTAGGTTGTCCTTTGGCAGATGTGACAACCCTGGCTGGGAGCAGCCACCCTGTTGTCCCTTTTGGTGTTTACTGGACCCCAGCTCCTAGGCAGAGCAGAAAAAGTCAGTGGTGTCTCTATAGGGCCCTCTTAGACCTGTCGCACACACCATAAGCTCTGCTGATACCTTTTCCCGCCATTTTCTCTTTTAAAATTATCTTTATTTACTTATTGGATAGAGACAGTCAGAAATGGAGAGGGAAGGAAGAGACAGAGAGGGAGAGAGTCAGAGAGTCATCGACAGCCCTGTCTCACCACTCACAAAGCTTTACCCCTGCAGGTGGACACCAAGGGCTCAAACCTGGGTCCTTGTGCTAATGCTGTAACATGTGCGCTCAACCAGGCGTGGCACCAGCCAGCGCCTTTGCTGTTTTCTGTATATGTGCTGTCTGATCCTTGTATGCTGTTCTACTGACTATGTACACTTTTCCATACATTCATATGATGATGGTTACTGGGACCCTCCTAAATAAGTGTGGAGGGTCCACAGCACCTAATTCTCCCTGGTATAGACACAGCCCTTTCTTCTTTGAAGCTTGCCTTACAGCCTATGCTCTCTTCAGAAGCTTTCCCAAGTCCAGCTGCTTCCACATCAATAAACCCTTTCTTTTTCTATTCAGCTGTTTCTGGGGATTTTTGATGACAAGTTCAAGAGTACAACCAATGATACGATAGACCGACTGGATAATTAAGCCTTTTGTTTCAGGAATATTCCAGGTCTGCTATTGCTGACACACACACATTTTTTAAAATGAGACTCCCACCCAGTGTGTTTGACAAAAGCCGAAGAAAAGAACATTTGCAATTGTGTTGCATGTTGCTTTTATTGGGGGAGGGGGACATACAGTGAATTTGTACTTTGGATTGCAAAATATTGACACTTAAGTAAATTTAACTCACAAAAAGGAAAGTATATTGAAGTCCAAAAGGCTTTGGGGGAAGTAATCAGCCCTTACATTGCACATAATGGTAAATTAAATTCAAATAGTTACTCCTGCAGCATTCAAACTGTGATTTTAATTATCCTCAAATCTTGGAATTCTACATTAAAGTTTTTTTATGGTGACTGTAATTTTTGTACCATTAACTATCTCACAGAATCAGTTTCAAGTTACAGAATTTTCCAGATTACAAATAGTATGAGGCTGCTGAGTGGGGGTTGTTCTGAGGGTTGGAACTACAGAGCTACTCTTTCAAATGTTTAGGTGTGGAAAGTTGTCTCAATGTCAGTTTTTTTTTTTTTTAAGGGATTGAAAAAAAAATTTGTTCCTTCTTAGAGTTTGTCCAGTACATCCACTGACTCAGGAGATTTTTTTTTTTTTTTTTTTTTTTTGGTTTCTTCTCTGACCACCACAGCAGCAAATCCTAACGAGAAAGAAATGAACAACTAGAAGAGAAAAGGAGGACAATATTTTATATAGAACTTGCATTTCAAATACCTAAGTGTTCATTGAAGGATACAGAAACCCATACTAAATTAAGGATGTGTGCACATACAGAGACATCCTCATAAAAACTTGGCCATGTAGGAACCTGTTTTAATGAGGCAGTAGAAGAACAAGAAAATTAAGTTGACCACTCATGTGATATGATGATGGTGGAGAAAGGTTATCATTCCCAGAGGCAGATGCCAAGGATTGGGATTCAATGTTGGCAGCAAATGGCCAGGTAAAAGCATCAGGGACATCCAAGCCCTAGTTAGTAACAATTGCAATATCTTCTAGGTTGTGGAAGAAAGAATTCAGGGTTCCATGGAGTTTAAAGGTGTGTAGAGTTAGTGACAAATGGGAATCATTATCTCAGGAAAGCCTGATTTGAAATACAAAATCAGGAGATTAGCTTGATGGTCTGAAAATCAGGTCAGAGTGTGACTCTGATTTTAGGACAAGAGACTGAATTGTACACCATGTATAAGACTGAGCCAGGGCCTCCTTCAAAATGCAGAACTGTTTGGATAGCTGAGTTTTCAAATGGATATTTGAAATTCATTTATTTTGTATTTGCACATTTGTACACATTTGGAATTTGTCTTTATGTAGTGTTTCGGGGATGAACTTAGGGTCTTAATGCCTGTGCTCTCCTCTTGAGAATACTCCTGAATCCAAACTTTCCGTTTCCTTTTTACTTAGAAAGAGAGAGGGTGGGGGCATCTAGTGGTGTTTCACCTGGTAGAACGCAAATATTACCAAGCAAGACGACCTAGGTTCAGGTCCCTATGTTCCACCAAGAGGGAGAAAACTTTATGAACTGTGGAGCAGTGCTCTGAGTGTCTCTCTTTCTTTCAGTATTTCACCCCTCTATTAAAAGAATGACCACTGGAAACAATGGAGTCATGTAGACGCTAACTCTGGGGTTAGCCCTGGTGGTTAATAATAATAACAACAACAACAACAACAACAATAATAATAATGAGAGAGGAGAGATGCTAACACACTACTCCATCATCTAAAGAGCTGCTCTTTGCCACCATAGTGCCTCTCTGTGGTGACAGGGGTCAAACAAAGGGCTTTGCACAAGGTAAGATGTTCATTATACAGAATGAGATATTTCCTGGCCTTTATTCTGGTATTTTAAATACTTATAATGTGTGAGAGGATTTGGTTATCTGACTATAGTTTCAAAATGTAGAACCGAGCACTTGTCCCCAACTCAGAAATTTTCTAAGAAAGGAAGATCTTTGAGGAGCATGGTCCTTATGGGTCCCTGTGAACCAAGACAACTACTGTCATGGACTTAGGCTCTGTTGTGTCAAATTAAATGATGAGTTTCTGCACTAGACAAGGTCAGACGATGGAACTTACCCCTGGAAGGCAGTATGCATGACTTCCACTTGGTAGCAATTTCAGAGTGTCCATCAGAGTCATCAGCCTGTCTCCATAGGTCAAGGTATAATGGAGTTGATGCTAGCGATAGAATCCTTGAAAGGGACCCGATGGATAGAATAACTAGTGGTTTCTTCTCTTCTTTCTTCCCTTCTTTCCTTCCTTTCTTCTTTCCTTATGGGAATGCGAAAGCTCCCATAAGATAACAGGAGGGATGACCAATATTTAGGAGGTTCTAGAGAATCGCCACTAAATAAACAGTCTGTTCAGGGCTCAGAAAACTCTGCAGAATGGAGTCTGGATACCCATGAAGCCAGATAAAATAGCTCACATACAGAGTGCACCTGCTTTGCCATGTGTACAACCCAGGTTTGAGCTCAGCCCCCACTGCACTGGAGGAAGCTCCACATGCTGTGATATATTTTTCTCATCCTCCTTCTGACTCTGTATATATCTAAAAAAGTTGAGACACCTGGAATGGAATTAGAGAATACTATGAAAGGAAAGGTCTCACCCGAGTGATGAAGCTGAAGGGTTGTCGTTCCACACCTGAAGTCTCTGGACACAGTCTTAAGTGAAGCATGCTGGGGTGGCACTCATTAGGTTGCTATCAGCACCACCCGATCTCCATATCCCATCCCCTCCCCTGATAGCTTTCCCATTCTCTATCCCTCTGGGTGCGTGGACCCAGGATCGTTGTGGGTTGTAGAAGGTGGAAGGTCTGGCTTCTGGAATTGCTTTCCCACTGAACATGGACGTTGACTGGTTGATCCATACTCCCAGCCTGTCTCTCTCTTTCCCTAATAGGGTGGGTCTCTGGGGAAGCTAAGCTCCAGGACACATTGGTGGAGTCGTCAGTCCAGGGAAGTCTGGTTGGCATCATGCTGGCTTCCAGAACCTGGTGGCTGAAAAGAGAGTTAACATACAAAGCCAAACAAATTGTTGAACAATCATGGACCTAAAGGCTGGAATAGTGCAGATGAAGTGTTGGGGGTATTCCCTGCATGCTCTTGTGTACTTCTGCTTTCAGGTATATATTTTTCCCTGGTTTATGGACACATGTGAACAAATGCTCTATCTCAGGGGACCTGGTCTATATCTAGGTTTGGGGACTTTATTGGGGAGTAGACCACCTGGAATGGAATTTTGTTAATGCCTCCTTTCTTAAATAAAAAAAATTAGGTTATACAAATAAAAAGTTTAAATGAGTCAAAAAAAATAAGTTGAGAGAGTGGTGAAGCTATTGTTATGAAAAAAACAAAACCCCAGACATGTGTAGTCATGACAGAAGTTCCTGGAGCTTCAAAGAATTCTGAACCTCAAATGCTAACGTAAAAGGATGCTGAAATCAGCAAAGATAACAACAAAATAGGCAGCAAGTAACATAGAGGACAAGGACAACAGCCTATATAGTAGCAATTCATGTTTATTGGCAGCATGCTGGGGAAAGCTGTGGAATATTAAGTCAACCTTGCAGAACTGAACTACTCACTTTTTGCTCAGCATCTAGAAAGTCAAGGCGACACCACATTCCAGTGTGTCAAGGGGAGGTAAGATAATACTTGAAGCAGAAAATCATTTCTGAGACTTGAGTGACAAAGTGGACTTTGGTGCTACTATGGAGATCATGGAAAGATAATGGTTTTCTTTTTTTAAACTTTACTAGTGACTTAATATTGATTTACAAAATTATAAGATAATATAATTCAGCACCCTTCCTACCACCAGAGCTCTGAGTCCCCATTCCCTCCATTGTAAGTTGCAGTAGTTCTCTCAAGGTTGGTGATATGAGTTAACTATGATTTCTATAACTATCTCTCTATATTTGTATACATTTGCCCTCATTTTTCATTACTTGGGAGATTACAGTCAACAGTAAAATATAGTAGTTGGTACATTTGTAACATATCTCAGTTTTCCACAAAACACTCTAACCTCCCACCTAGGTCCTCCTCCACTGTCATATTCCAGAACCTGAACACTGCCCCCAACCCCAGAGTACTTTACTTTGGTGCAAGACGCCAAAAGAATAATGGTTTCCTAGGCCAGGCTTTGAAAACTGTTCAGTTTGAATATGAGAATGCATGCACGGGAATTCAATTTGAATGAAATTGATGACTGGTCATGGATGAAGTACAAGAGACAACATGGAAAGCATTCCTGTTCCTAGGAGAACAAAAAGAAAAGGTAGGAAAAAAAAAAAAAGACACTTCATTACTTTCAGTTCAGGAAGTGAGCTGGGAAGAGGGAAGAACAAAAAGAAAATATTAAGCCATTCACCCCGAGTTCACTCCCATACTCACTGGGTTGGCCCTCTGGAGGGACAGGAAAGGAGGGAGAAGGAGTAAGAGAGGTTTCCAGAAGTTCCTGACTTAACTAAAGAGGCAGACTTCTCTCCACTGCAATACAGTGACCTCCTGCTAGTATGGGGTATATTTGGGGACTGAGCTTTGCTGCTTTCTCTAGTTCATTGTCAAAGTTACCACTCCACAGGCTGCAGATACAACTGAAAAGTTGCTCATTCTTTGTGTGCTGACTGAGTCTCATGACTGGCCTTGGAAAACAAAAGATCTAGCCAACGAAAGGCAATGATGCTCCAGGGGTCCTGCTGATCAGCAGAGAGAGGAGGCAGAGCTGCCCAGGCCATTTCTGACCCAGCCCCAAGAAGCTGACCACAGATCCCCACTGCATGTACCATCTCCTCCTGAAGGAGTGACTTTATTACCTGAAGGGAGTCTCGGAATTGCTCTGCACGGTGTGGAGACTGAAGCAGTGCTTGTTAAGCACATCTGAGCAGCAGGGGGCAAATACCACTCTTTGGGGCCCTGAATAAATTAGAACTCACAAGCTTGGAAGGGAATGCAGAGCACGTTGCCTGCCTGTCCAGAGCAAATCCCCTGCTTGGCATCCTTGGATATGTTCAGCTTCCAGGAGAGGAGGGTGTTTTGCCAGAATCCAGGAGGGGCAGTAAACATGCCCAAGGTCATGGAACAGCTCTGCTGGGGAGCCCTCTGCTTCCTGATGAGAGCTTCAGGATCCTGAAGGGTAGGCAAAGGACACAGGGGACTGTAGAGGGCTCCAGCTGTCATATGCACCGTCGCTGAGAGGACTTGAGAGGAGTAACAGTATAAGAGAGCTCCTTAATTATCTTCCAAGACTGATCACATTGGCAAATTACAAAATTTTGGATACGATAGGTTAAATAAAATCTATTATTAAATAATAGAACCTATTATTTAATAAAATCTATTATTTAAGCCATGTGTTCCATTTATTTATTTCTTTGTTACTGATTTATTTTCTAGAGCTCCACTCGACTCAGTCTTCTGGTGAGACTGGGTTTTAACCTGGAACCTTTAGTGCAATAGGCCTGGAGACCTTTCTGCAGGATCTCTATACTATTTCCCCAGTAAATAATGATTGCCTTTTTATTTATTTATTTATTTTTTATCTATTTGAGATTAAGAGCCAGCATATCACATTGCAGTTCTTTCACCTTAAGAGAAATATTGGTTTACTTAGGATAGAAATAGAAAGAAACTGAGGGGGAAGAGGGAGAGGAGGGAAAAGCCACAGGCAGCACTGTTTCAGCATGTGTGAAATTTTCCCCTTGCAGGTGGAGACCGGGGCCTTGAACCTGGGTCCTTGAGCACTGTAATGTATGTGCTCATGCTCTATCAGCTGTGCCACCTCCAGGCTTCTTCATCTGTTTTTCTTTTTGCTACCAGGGTTATTGTGGGGATTCAGTGCCATGGCTCCACTGGTCTACACAGCCTTTCTTTTTTGATAAATAATAAGAGACAAAAGTAGATAGGAGAGAGCTCAGCACTGCCGAACAACTGGGAAAATCACCCCCTTCTGAAGCAGATGCGGACTGAGAGCTTGAACCTATGTCCTTGCACATGGTAATGGATTCACTCTACTGGGAGGGGGTCATCACCTGGCCACTGACACTGTGGTTTTAAGGGCAGAATTGACAAGGATCAAACATGGAGCTGCATGTCTGCAAGTCCTGTGTTCCATCCTTGAGCTACCTGTCTGGCCACTTTATCTTTTATGTAATTATATTTTGAAATCTGGTTACCAGGAAAAGTCAGATTTCATACATAATTGCCTTTCATACATAATAGTAAGTGGATCCCACAGAGGGACAGAGAGAGAGCAAGTCAGAGCTCCACCGTTTGTAGGGTAACCCCAACATTTATCATTCAATCCAGGAATAGTTAGGAGTGGGAGGAACACCACAGACAGGGTGCTGGGACAGGGGCAGGATCTGATTAACCAGTTCACAGTGGGGAGGAAGTGATGTCACCAGGCCAATGCGCTGAGTGGTTGTGACTACTTTAGAGAAGGGGTAGGTGAGGACATTCAAAGAAGAGCTTATTATGTGTTACTTTTTATTTTTTCCTTAGCATCAAACAGTAATCCCAAGTTTTCTTCTCTCTGCTTTATGCTTATTCCTCTATTGGGAAACAAAACAAACAAACAACAACAACAACAACAAATCATGCATTTTCCTGTCTCTAAATGAAAAGCTGTGCTACCAGTCCAAGCTCTACGAACTTGGATGGCAGACATTTTTTATGAAGCATTTAGACCTATTCAATTATGAACCTTGGAGAAAGGAGGATTATCTTCTCTTGAAAACATGCACAAGCATAAGCTTAAAGCTCGCTGGGGACCGGGGTGGGGAGCTTGTCTTTTGCCAAGCCCACACGTTTTCATAACACAGAGACTCACACATACATGTTGGAGGGTGTTCTGCAAACAGAAACCCAAGCCAGATTTTTCTACAGGAGGCACAGGATCCCAAAGATCCTAAAGATCTCAAAGATCCCAAAGATGTGGGCTTGAGTTCCCTCATCTGAGATCAGAGGAGAGCATCCCAAAGGAGATGGGGTTTGAAATAGGTGAGCAAATGTGACTGACTCTTGACATTTTCCCCTCCATCCTGCCAGAGCAGCTGGGATTTGCTTCTGGGTGGTGTGAAAGCAGAGAAGGAAGCTCATTCTTCCTGGAAGACCTTTCTGCACAGTGGCAAGGAGATTCCAGAAAGAGTTTGTCCAAAATAACCTCCCTCCTCAACCACACTCCTCTGATCCTGAGTCTCCCTCAATGTTCTGGTCTTCAGTGGCTGGGGAACAGCCAGCTAAATTGGCAAACCTGAGGACTCTGAAGTCTTGACTTTAATCCTCAGCACCTTCATATGCCTGAGCTAAGAAGGGCTCTGGTCCTCACTTCTCTCATGAAAATAAATACATCTTTGTTTTTCAAAAATTTTATTGGGGTGATTAATTAAAATCAGTTGTTAATACTCGTGCAAAATGTCTGTTTTCTGCAGAACACTTTAACACCTCTCTACCCCACCCCACTATGTCCTTTTCCACCACCAAATATATCTTTTTAATGTTTTTATGCATTTTTTTTTTCATTCCTGACTCCCAGTAACACAGTTGGCCCTTGTTTTCATGTGACATGTGATGCTCAGTAAGTATTGAGAACCTTTGGCTGACCTGGTAGGAGGATTTAACCTTTCTTTTTCTTCCCTCTTGGAATCCAAATAAAGAATTAAAGGGGATGGGAGTGGGGAAAAAAAGAATTAAAGAAACTTGAAAGGGACTGTAATTTCCTTTTTCCTTCCTTTTTTCCTCCCCCACCCCAGCTCTGGTTCATGGCCATACATGATATTGAACCTGGGATATCGGAGCCTCAGGCATGAGATTCTCTTTGCATAACCACTATACTATCTCCTCTCCCCCTTTATCCCTTTCCTTCTCTCTCTCTCTTATTTTCTCTTTCTCTCTCCCCCTCCCCCTTCCCCCTTCTTCCTCCCCCCTTCACCCCCCTTCTTCTTCTCCTTCTCCTTCTCCTCCTTCTTCACTAGTGCTCTGCTCAGTTCTGACTTATGACAGTACTGGGGCCTGAACCTGGGATCTCAGTGCCTTAAGCATGGAAGTAGTTTGTTTAACCATTATGCTTCCTCCCCAGCCCAGGGTTCTCTTTGTCACTGGAAAATCACTCTGACATATCAGAGGCTGGCAGGAGACTAGCAAATCCCCATTTTATTAATGAGGATGAGGAAGTCTGCAAAGCCAACATGAGCCAGGGGGTGGCTGGAATTAAAAGAGCAGGTCCAGTATTGACTCCAAGGATTGGGTTTTTTTCTTTGACGAAACTCGGCTGCTCTGTCATGTTAAACACAGAACCATCCGTCTACAGAGGAGCATGTTTTGAATTTTGGATCTGATCTCTGTAAAAAAAAAAAAAAAAGGGGCGGTGGCTCCAGGGAAGCCAGTCAGGATGACGTATGTGAAAAACAGGATGGACGTTTAGCCAAATTCAGGCCATGTTTAAGGCAGGAGCTGGAGGTATGCAAAACCAGCTCTCTGGGTTCCTGAACTCTGGGGCACAATCTTCTACATGCGTGTTCAACAAGGGGGGTCTGCCGAGCTAGGTCACTTCCTCAAAGGGGGACTTGACCTCAGACAGCTACTGGCCTGTGTCTCCTTGGGGATCTCTTACCTCCGGGTCCAGTTCCTTCCTGCTGTCCCCTCCCCAGTGAACAGCAAGGCCAGGGGTGGGGGTGTGGGGGTGACTGCTGGCATGTGGACTTCAGCACTTCTGCATTGGGGGTTGAGCTAATCCCCCCTTAAGCTGCCAGGCTGAGCTCCTTTGGCAGATCTGATAGGAGGATTTAACCTTTCCTTTTCTTCCCTCTTGGCACGCACTCAATGGAATCCAAATAAAGAATTAAAGAAACTTGAAAGGGACTTTTCCATTACCAAACAATTCACTTGAAATTTCCGACCTTTCGTCTCTCCTCTCTATTTTTCCGTGCTCTCTTTTCTTCTTCCTCTCCAACATTCAGGGCTTCAAGGCTGACAGAAAAGCCCCTGGGGACATGTGGAGGGCCGGAGACCAGGAACGTGAGTGGAATTTTCCAAATTAAGGCGACACAGTGGCTTTGATTGCCAAGCGAGTTGGGGATGCCTGTGAGAGCTCTGCATTTGGAAGGCAATTCTGTTAATGCTCAGTGTGTGGGGGCGGGGCGGGGAGGCTCTGGCTTTCTCACAACCTACTCTCCACACCCTCTTGGTCTTTGCTTTGGCCCCTGAAATCCCCAGCACACAAACCTACCAATGTGAACCTGTTGAGGGGGCAGGAGTGTTAGCTGGGGGCGATTCCTTAGTTCCTTTCTGTGAGGTTCTAGACTGATTCATACGTGGGAGAATCACAAAGAGAGACAGCCATGTTCCAGAAAGATGAGCATTTATAGGGAGAAAGGACAGAAAAGAAGAAACCACAAGCCACGTAGGCATGGAGATAGATGGTGATAGATAGATAGATAGATAGATAGACAGATAGACAGATAGATAGGGAGAGAAGAGGGAGAGAGCTATGAAGGCCCCAAGCCCCCTGATCTCCAGAGCTTTCTAGTCCCTGCTGGGGAAGGGCAGGACCCTCAAGGGTTGTGCTTCAGTCTTTGTCTCCAAGTGTCACGTCTGTTTCCATCTGCATGTTGTGGTCTTGGGAACTTTGGTGCTGTGTGTGGTGAGTTGTATATAAACATATACACACACACACACACACACACACACGTAATAAACTACACCTATACAGTTGTGCAATACTGCCAATAAATATTAAATTTCAAAGATTACACATTAAAAAAAGGTCACTTGGGGATGGGGGGAGGAAACACAATGGGAATCCAAGAAGACTTCCATGCCTGAGGTTCTGAGGCCCCAGGTTCAATTCATAGCACCATCATAAGCCAGAACTGAGTAGGGCTCTGGTCTTCTCTCACTTCCATATTTTCTCTCATTAAATAAATAATTTATATATGTATGTTTATATACATATATAATTTTTTAATTCACCTGAATTGGAAACAAGTTTAGGATAGATTCCAGGATATATAAATACATGACAAATTTTGGGAGTGGGTGGTCTCTCATATGGTAGAGGGCACACATTAACTAAATGTGTGAGGACACAGGTTCAGAGTTCCCAGTCCCCACTTGAGTGTGTGTGTGTGTGTGTGTGTGTGTGTGTGTAGCTTCAAAAGAAGTGGGTTGGAGTAACACATATCTACCTTTCTCTTTCTTCTGCTCTATTTCTCCCTCTGCCTCTCACTATAAAAATAAAGAAAAAAATGGCTACCATGAATAGTACAATGGTACAGGGACTGAGCCCCAATGATGATCCTGATGGGAAAAAAAAGTCTGATAAGTTTTACCTGTAACAAAGTGACATGGAAAAGTCAGAATTCAAAAAAAAAATGTGTGTTGCAAATCTTAGTTTTAAAATGAGAAGTGTTTCTTCTTGCTGATGATAAATGGTAATCTGTATGACAATGACTCTGGAATTACTACTTCCAAAGGCACTAGATTATTTCGGCTTGGAAGATAATTCTTTGAAATGTACTAGGAACAGTTTATTCATGGCCTCTACAAAGAAATGCAACTTGCATCGAAGTGCGGATAAGTTCTATGATAACAGTCACTAATGCTTAGAGAGTTCTTGGACATCAGTTACTCTTCTGAGCTTTTTATTTTACTTATTTAAAAATATGTATTAGAAAAATCAAGAGAGGAGAGAGATATAGAAAGGGAGAGTGAGAGAGATATTAGCATATCGCTTCACCATTTGCAAAACTTCCTCTCTGCAGGTAGGGCCTGGGGGCTTGAAGCCCGATTTTTGTGTGTACTGTAGCACCTGTGCTCTGCTCAGCGCACCACTGCCTGACCCCTTTGACCTCTTTCTATGTCTAAGCTCTTGCTAACGCCATTGTAGTTTTTTAAGACAGCTTTTTTAAATTATCATTATTTATTGCTTAGACATAGCCAGTCTTGCTCTCCTTGATCTTGAATATTTTAATTTTATTTTTAATGTTTTTATTTGTTATTAATAGTTTGATACAACATTATAAGGTTACAATGTATAGTTCCACATCACACTCACCATCCAAGTTCTATGTCCTCTCACTCCCACCTCCCAAAGATAACCACCAGAGTTCTCACAAAACATTCTCACCCGACTTAGGTCCTTGCCTACCTTCATGTACCAGGCCCCCAAACCCCACCCAGTCCCTTTTTTTCCCCCAGGATCTTGTGCACTGATGCATTGTACATCATCATTATAAGGATAAGCACCTATGAATGAGGTCAGAGGGCATGGTTGGACAGAGCTGAGCTGCAGGGTTTAGTCTTAACTATTTTGACTTCCAGGTACAAGGCATTGGCCAAATCACTGAACTTCTTCAGACTAATTCTCTCTCTGTCTGTGCTTATCTTAGGCACTCAATGGCTTTTTGAAATAATAGACTATGCATCATAATGAAATCAGTTCAAGGGCAATGAAACAACAACAATAATAAAAAAAAAAACAATAGTAAGGCAAGGTATGGAAAGGCTGCGGAAATGGAGTCCTCTTTTAGAGGTAGGGCTAAAGATTATTTCATGGGGCAAGAGGAAGACATTCTTTTGGTTGATTATCTCGTGCTTCTTCTTGTCTTCAGTTCTTCTCTCCTTTTGAAAGACGGTGATAGGTGTACAAGAGGTGGTGCTATGGATAAAGCACTGGATTCTCAAGCATGAGGTCTTGAGTTCAATTCTTGGCAGTACATGTACCAGAGTGATGTCTGTTTTGTTTGTTTGTTTGTTTCTCTCTTCCAGTCTTATTAATAAATACAATTTTAAAATAAAAGAGGAAAAGAGGGTGAGAAACGGGAAAAGGTGAAGACAGGGAGAAAGGGAGAAGGAGGCAGAGGAGGTGAGACAGACAGGTTCTGGAGTTCCTCTCTGCAGGTGGGGTCCAGGGGCTTCAACTTGGTCCTTGCTCATGCTAACGTGTGTACTTTACCTGCTTAACTACGGCCAGTCCCTTTGTCTTCAGCTTCTGTAAGGATATCTTGGGTTGGAGGGACAGACCCTGCCATCCCTATCATCTGCCCCATCTCCTCAACAGTTGTAGACAGAGAACAGTCATCCTACTGAAAATTTCCTATTTTTACTCCTTGAAGCATTGCGAGAGATAGCTGCCACATTCTGTAATAAGCCACTAGCAGGTCGTAAAAATAGATGTTTATGAATTCATCACGGACTGCATTGTAACGGACTTTTAAAAGCATGTGTTTATTGTATCATAGCTGCTAAACAGAATGTTTGCCACTATTATCCAATCTGCCAAAAACTGCCATTTGATCTTTTAAGATGATAAAAAACTCAGAAGCAGTGACATGACTTGTTCTTACAAAGTCTGCTCCCACCCACTTGCTCACTGAGTCTCTCTTATTTGGGGGTGCTTAATGTTTCAGGTAGAACAGTCAAATCATATACACCCATGGCCTGGCTGAGACCTTACAGGGACACAGCAGCTCAGGTGTCTGGCTGGATTCTGTTAACTTCAACTTCTTCTTCACAGGGACATAGCAGCTCAGGTGTCTGGCTGGATTCTGTTAACTTCAACTTCTTCTCCTTCTCCTCCTCCTCCTCCTCCTCTTCCTCCTCCTTCTCCTCCTCCTCCTCCTCCTCCTTCTCCTCCTCCTCCTTCTCCTCCTTCTCCTCCTCCTCCTCTTCCTCCTCCTCCTCCTCCTCCTCCTCTTCCTCCTCCTTCTCCTCCTTCTCCTTCTCCTCCTCCTCCTTCTCCTCCTCCTCCTTCTCCTTCTCCTCCTCCTCCTTCTCCTCCTCCTCCTTCTTCTCCTCCTCCTCCTCCTCTTGAGATGCTAAAATGCTGAAAAGATATTCCTAGGCACCCATGTTATTATTCACGACCCATGTTCAAGCTCTTGGTCCCCACCTACAGCGGGAAGCTTCATGAGTAGTGAAGCAGTGTTGCAGGTGTCTCTTTTTATCTCTCCTTGTCCATTTCTCCCTCCCCTATCAATTTCTTCCTGACTATGTTGAAAAACAGCTTCCAGGAGCAGTGCTGGCACTGAGCCCCAGAGATAATCTTGGTAGGAATAAAGAAGACCTTATTCACCATAAAAGCATAACTTTTTTTTTTTTTTCTACCAGAGCATGGCTCAACTCTGGCTTATGGTATGGGGGATTGAACCTGGGACTTTGGAGCCTCAGGCATGAAAGTCTATTTGCATAGCCATTATGCAAATGCCAATAGCTGTGCTGGCACCCCTTCTTGCAGAGATAAAATATGCAAACATGGAATCATTGTAGCAGAGCAGGGGGCTTGCATATGTGGGGTCATTCATCTAGTCCCTCCTGCAACAAATGCCAAACTGCTGCTCTGATCTCCCTTTTTTCGCTCATAAAGGAAATATTTTTTAAACCATTATTTTGTGACCAATTGTCAGGACAAGATTATTCTCTCACTCAAAGCTCCTGATACCTTTTAATTTTTTAAATTTCTCTATTTTTATTCATTACTGATTAGGAGACAGAGTAATTGAGAAGGGAGTGGGAGTTAGAGAGGGAGAGAGACAGAGAGAGACCTGTAGCTCTGCTTCATCACTCTTGAAGCCGGGGAAGCAGGGCCTTGAACCCAGGTCCTTGCAGACAGTAGTATGTGTTTAACCAGGTGCAGCACCACCTGGCCCCACTTGTGATAGTTTTAGCTTAAAACTTGCATTTTTCTTTTTCTTTTTTAAAATTTTTTATTTATGAAAGGAAACACTGACAAAAACCATAGGATAAGAGGGGTGCAAATCCACAAAATTCCCACCACCAGAACTCCATATCCCATCCCCTCCCCTGATAGCTTTCCTACTCTTTATCCCTGTGGGAGTATGGACCCAGGGACATTATGGGGTGTGGAGGTGGAAGGTCTGGCTTCTGTAATTGCTTCCCTGCTGAACATGGGTGTTGACAGGTCGATCCATACTCCCAGCCTGTCTCTCTCTTTCCTTAGTGGGGGGAAGAACTTGCATTTTTCTAGCTCAAGGCTGTGGTATGAACATGGCATCTTTGCATCTGATTCTGATTGATGTAATGTTGACCTTTTGCACCTGATCATCCTTAATGTAATGCTTGCTTCTGGTGCTGATTAATGTAAAGTATAAAGATTGAAAAAGCGATAAAAGGGAAATTAGCAAGCAGGAGCAGAGCTGGCATTCCAGCAGCCTCTCTCTCTCTTTCTTCCTCTCTTTCTCCCTCTCTTTCTCCCTCTCTCTCCCCTCCCCCTCCCCCCTTCCCCTCCCTCTCCCTTGCTCTCACTCTCATCTCACTCTTGCTCTCCTTGGTTCCATTAATGGTTTTGCAATACTAGGGACCTGAACTCTCTCAGACCATCCCCCCTCAGCCCTTTCGACCTTTCCCTTTAGACTGTCTTTTGCCTTGACTCCAATATATGTGGGATACACAGCAAATGTCGTCTGATGGCGTAGCTCTTTATCAAGTGTTTTGGATAGATGCATGAATTGCTATTGTGAAGTAAGAAGTCACTACCACTCATCATAGCTACGAAATACACACCTTCCCTGGGTGTCATCTGTTAGTTTCTTTGCATCAGTAGCTTGAACTCATCTCTGCTTGGAGGCTCACAAGGCTGCAAGCCAGGTGCTGCTGGGTTGCTTCATTAACTGAAGGCTCAAGTAAGGAAGATTCTGCCTTTCAGCTCACTTAGGTTATTTCTCTGAGGCTTGACATCAAAAGGTCCTGGCTTCTAATCCTTGTAGGCTAGAGCAACTCATTGGCTCCCCACAATTCCTTGGCATGCAGCCCCCTCCAGAGGCAATTCAGGACAAGACTGTTGATTTCTGCAAGCCCAACTAAGGTCAGTCGGTCTCTCTCTCTCTCTCTCTCTCTCCCTCTCTTCCATTGGAGCAAAGTGTTCTGGAAGGAATCTGGTTATAGGAGTGACAGTTCAGCTCTCCAGGAAGTTCTTGAGGTTAGCAAGGAGATGATGAAATGGGGGTGGGGAGGTGAGGGGGGTAACAATAATATTTTCTAATAAAGAAACCAGACCAACCAAGGAATTTTAGTTTGGAGCCATTGAAATAGTTTACCTGAGAAGTCATCTACTGAGAAGGCCAGGTTCCAGCCCATGGAGATGGAGGGAGGGGATTGTTGGTGCTGTGGTCTTTCCACTCTCACTGTCTCTCTCTCCCTCTTCTCTTTCTCTCAGTCTCTCTCTGTCTCTTTTCTCTCTCTCTCTCTCTCCTCTCTGTCTCTCCTTTCTCTCCCTCTTTCTCTGTCTCTAGCTCTCTGTTTCCAGGGTTATGACTGAAGCTCAGTGCCAACACTGTAAACCAATTTTTCCTAGTGGTTATTATTTTTTGTATTTTATAGGATAGGACAGAGAGAAATTGAGATGGGAGGAGGAGATAGAGAGGGAGAGAGAAAGACACATAATGACAGCCCTGCCATGCTGCTTGTTAAGCATCCCCCCTTCAGGGGCTCAAACTTTGATCCTTGCCTGGGTCCTTGCACTTAGTACTATGTCTGCTTAACTGGGTGTGCTATCGCCTGGTCCTCTATTTCTCTGTCTCTTTGTCTCTCACCGTCAGAAAGCGTTGGTATGTGGGGATGAAGTGCTGTTAGTGACCCAAAACCAACCAACCAACCAACCAACCAAACAAACAAACAAAAAAACCCAACCAATCAACCAGCCACCCACCAGAATAACAAAGTCTACTTTTGAAGCCAGTTCAGTCTGGCCTTCAATACAACTGATCCTCTTGCTAACTCAGTCTGATGGGTCAAATCAGCTAGCTCTTGGTAAAGAAGCCGTTTGATCTTTGGTCCTCAATTTCCTTCCCAATAAGAAAAGAATAATATATTCTCCTCATGTGTTCTTTTGCTAATGGAATGGTGAAATCCTGCAGTCAGAGGGCCTCATGGATTAAATAATTCTCCACAATTTTGAATTAAAATATTAGACTATGATGAATTGCAGAAAAACCCAAACAACTGAGAACAACCTAATCCTTGGAAAAATCCATGGGGCTTATGTTTTATCCCAAAGCATCTGTCCCATTTTCTTTTATTTTCCAATTCAATCTTGAAGGTTGTATCATTTGCATATGGTTTCCAAGCATGGTAAATCTTTCTCTGCAATCAGAAACCACATTTTTTTTAATGACGTTTTAGATTAGGAGGCAAGGGGATGCTGTTATGTGATGCGAAATGCCAGCACCTCTGGAACCATCATTTGCACTTCCTGGCTAATAGCTTCAGGTGTGGTTATTTCCATCTGAGTTCATGTTGGAAGAGACACCGTAGAGGCCTGGGAAGCCGCACAGTGTATAAAGCTCTGACTCTCAAGCATGGTGCTCCCAGTTTGATCCCCAGCATCTCATGTTGTGGAGTGATGCTCTTGTTTTTACTCTCTCACTATCTCCTCATGTAATAAATAAATCCTTAAAAAAAGAAGAAGAAGAAGAAGAAGAAGAAGAAGAAGAAGAAGAAGAAGAAGAAGAAGAAGAAGAAGAAGAGTCACTGGGACTTAAGGAAATTGAGGGCTAGGGAGAAAACACAGTGCTAAAGAGTTCGTGTCTGAATCTCTAATGCCTCAGGTTCAGTCATTATAACCCACACTGAGGACTTTTCTGGAAAAAAGAAAGAGAGAGAGAGAGAGAGAGGAAGGAAAAGAGAGAGAGAGAGAGAACAGAATAAAGAAAGGAAGAAAGAAAATTGAAAGCATTTAACCACGTTTAACCCACTACAATAATGCATGATGGTAAAATGTTTTCTCCCTAAAGAAGAAAGTCTTAGTGTCATCAGTTCAGATGGGGGAAAAGTTGCCGTGCAGTTTGTGGGCAGAATCCAGTGTGACAGACCCTTACTTAATTCTAGAAACAAAATTTAATTAGTTTCGAGTTTTGTTCATTAAGTCTTTGTGTCAACAGACTGAAGCGAAGTCAACCCCACACTATTTGCTGTAGACCAATGACAGATGGACCAAATGCATGCTTTGTTCTGTTTTGCTTCAGTCTTATCAAAAAGATTAAAAAAAAAAGTGATTTCTCTGCTCAGAATTATACTTGGTTCTGGTTTAATAGAGTTTTAAATTATATACTTCTTTTTTTGTAAACATTTTTTAAAATCTTTATTTATTAGATAGATATAGCCAGAAATGGAGAGATGGAGAGGGAAGGGGGTGACAGAGGGAGAGAAAGAGAGACACCTGCAGCCCTGCTTCACCACTTGTGAAGCTTTCCCCCTCCAGGTGGGGACTGGGGGCTTGAACCCAGGTCCTTGATCATTGTAGCATGTGCACTCAACCAGGTGCACCACCACCTGGCCCTTAATCATATACTTCTATTGTTTATTTTTAAAAATATGTTTAAAGATTTTTTTAAATCTTTAAAAATATTTATTTATTCCCTTTTGTTGCCCTTGTTGATTTTTATTGTAACTATTATTGATGTCGTCACTGTTGGATAGGACAGAGAGAAATGGAGAGAGGAGGGGAAGACAGAGAGGGGGAAAGAAAGACACCTGCCGACCTGCTTCACAACCTTTGAAGTGACTCCCCTGCAGGTGGGGAGATGAGGGCTCAAACTGGGATCCTTAAGACAATCCTTGCACTTTGCACCACATGCAATCCACTGTGCTATTGCCTGACTCTTCCATTGTTTATTTTTGTGGACCAAACATAATTGTCCCCATTTTTGGTACAAAGGTAAAGAATATTTTTGTCCAAATCATTTATTTTTTATCATTCTTAATACCTATTCTAAAAAGTATGAATAGTGGGAGTTGGGTGGTAGTGCATCAGGTTAGTATCGGCTGGCCTAAGGACCCAGGTTGGAGCCCCTGGCTCCCCACCTGCAGGGGAGTCTCTTCAGAGGCGGTGAAGCAGGTCTTGTTGTTGCGGCGGTCTGGTGTCGGGCTGCACCACGGAGAAGAGAGCGGACGTCCAGAGCAAAGGGGTACACAAATCTTTATAATAGGATGGGGGGGGGAGGTTTGGTTCAGACCACGTGGAGCCAGCCGGCAATGGCCGACCACGGGGGGAGAGCAGGGAGCGAGACCTCAGAGAGGGAGAGCCGAGAGCCCAGAGGGGGGGGGGGGTGCGGGGCTTTTTATTGGGCGACAAAGAGGGGTGACGTGTAGGGCCAGGATTGGTTGAAAGGGGGCACTCTAGGATTTTGTGCAGCGTAGAAATACCTGGGGGCAGAGACTGCATCAGAATAACTCCTCAGCAACATCTCCTCGTATCCCTTTATATCTAATTGGACACAGTAAAGAAAAATGGAATGGAGCAGGCTTAAATGTTTTAGAGGAATGCCATGCTCAGGTGGGAAGATGTAGGACTTTCTGTGGAGGAGGGAAGGCTTAAATGGCTGCGAACCTTGTGAGATTTATGCATCCTCCTGTGCTCAACCCCTCTTTAGAGAGAGAGACTTACCTGGAGAGACTCATCTCATAGGTTTAAGCACAGCCTGCTCTACCATCTCTTCACAATATCTCTACATCTTTTCTATCTTTCTATCTAGTAATTGCATAAGATGTACAAAGTCTGTAAAAGACTATCATGGGGCAGAAACCTTTTGGGCATAAGCCTAAATGATATAACAAAATAGGAAGGGACAAGTAGGGGAGTAGTAAAAGCCAGTGTGGTGTGAAGGGAAGGATTGGTGTGTAAAGGAACATTCCCTGCTTGGATGGGGAAAGGGGAAAGGGTACATAATGAGGGGGAGGCGGGAGGCATAACCCACAAAACAGAGGGGCTATTTGGCATTGTATAGTCCTCAAGGAAATAGTCTGTAAAGTCTATGAATTACTCGAGATCAGTATATGAAAAACCAGCAGCGTGAAGGTAAATAAGCTGCTTCAAAATTGTGTAAAATGTATATAGGTTATGTCAGAAAGTCCCATACAAGTCTCAGTCCGAAGTAGATGGCTAGGGGAAGAATTGGCAGGGGATGCAACACTGCATGAGGGAGGTCAGCCGCTGGAATGTTGCTTTTCTCTAGATAGCCAGCTGGAACTGCCAACACGTGACAAGCAGGTCAGAAGCAGGAATGGTAACCAGGCATGAAGAAAGTTCTGTCCTTGGAGTCTGTGTATCAGGTTCTTCAGATTGCGTTGAGTGACATCTAGGGTTTTGGGGGGGTGTGCCACGGTAGTCGTGCCATCTAGTGGGTAATGTCAGGGTGTGCAGGGGTTCAGATGGTTTTTCCGGGATTCCTGTGAAAGAAACACAAACAATCTGCTTCTCGTGGATAATTTGAACTTGTAACAAGTTATAGGTTTATTATAGTTGATACCTCGATGATTATAATTGGTTTAGAATCTCTTTATGATTTTATTTAAAGGTCATCTAATGTGACCTCCTGTAGCAGCCTCTACCGCAGGATCTTGAGACCAATTTTAGCTAAAATATGTATTTTAAACAGACTCAAATTGCTTAGAGAGTTAACGCATATTCGTGACAATGATTTTAACATTTACAGTGCCAGATTGATGCCAGATCTGTTGTGGATTAATTTCCAAAAGATAGTTTACAGGGCACCTTTGGGGGCCCTTCAAAGGTGTCCTGTATATAAAATTTATATAGTTTAGTTTTGGGAATGAATAGTCACATTGAACATTTAGACTTTTACCGAAATAGTAAGTTTCCTTAACAAATTAATTTTTACCTTGTCTCGTAAAAGTGTAACTATAGGGTTACACTTTTGACCGCTAATTTAGTGTTACCAAACTTGAGACATACCCATAAACCTTTAGTTATAACAAACTGGAGGAAAAAGAACTTTTGTTATAAAAACACATTATTTAAAAACAAATTTAAATCTGTCATTAGTCACACAGTTTAAGACTAAACACTTACATATATACCAAAACTATATATAAAATTCAAAAGAGGGAGAAAGAAAAAAAAATTTGGAATGTTTCTGGACGTCTCCAGAAACTTTGGCTGCGTCCAGCATTTTTATATAAAGCCAATTACCTTTTAGAGTACTCCAAGCAGATGGGCCATGAAAAAAATTTTTTTTTTGTCATTCAACACACTCACTCACAAAAACAACTGGCCAGTAATAACATAAGACATACAGGGAAAGGGTAGGAGAGAGGTCTCTGTGAGCCAGATTTTGTAGGTTCTGCCATGTCGTATTACGGGTCCTGGGATGTATCCTGCATCTGGTCCTCTTGTAGTATTTCTTGTTCTTCAGGAATAACAGCGCCATCCTGCGGGTATTGTCAGACATGGCGGGCAGGAACCCAGACAGGTTTAGAGAAATTTTGAGGAAAAATGCATGCGAAACCCCTTCCCATGGTCAATAATGGGTCAGGCCCTTTCCAAATTTTATCAAGTGGGTCTCTCCATTTGACCTTAATAGATGGGAGTGTAGATGGTGTTTGCCAGTGAAGAATAATAGGGGGTAAGCCCGAGTTATTGTAAATATTAAAGAGATTTAACGTAGTTAAGGCTTTTGCTAGCTGGATATTGGGGGGATATGTTCCTCCTTTATCTTTCTTTAGTTGAGCCTTCAGAGTTTGATGGGCCCTCTCGACAATGCCTTGTCCCTGTGGATTGTAGGGAATGCCCGTGGTATGAGTAACATTCCAGAGGGAACAAAAATCTTAAAATTGTTTGCTTGTAAACATAGATGCATTGTCTGTTTTCAAAAATAATGGGACCCCCATAACGGCAAAACAAGAGAGCATATGGCTTACAAGCTTTTTAGCACTTTCTCCTGTCTGAGCTGTAGCCCACATAAATTTAGAAAAGGTATCAATTGAGACAAACACATATTTTTGTTTGCCAAAGTTTGGTATGTGGGTGACATCAATTTGCCAAATAGCATTAGCTTTTAAAACACGGGGGTTAACCCCAAGGGTCTGGATAGCAGGTGTCTTTATGAGACTTGCACAAGAAGAGCATGTAGCGAGGATATGTTTTAACTGTGGTACAGGAACATCAGGGAACCGAGTTCAAAGGCCTTTAAGATTAACATGTGTTAGAGAATGAAAATTAGCAGGATAAGAGACAGAGACTGGGAAAGTTCCTGTGGAGGCAAGGTGGTCAACTGGGGCACTCCCTTTGGACAGGGAACCAGGAAGAGGGCTGTGGGAACGAAGGTGTTGAATATACAGTGATTGGGTTTGAGAACAGAGCATAGAGGCGATTTAAATCAAGAGAGGGGAAAGTGGGTTGTCATCAATTTTCACATAAGAAAGAGCAAGCCTTGGAAGTAAGTTAACAGTATACACACTGTCAGAAAAAAGGTTGAAGGATTCTGGTACAGGTTTTAGTGCAAGAAAAACAGCATAAAGTTCTTTGTACTGAGGGAAATTATCAGGAAGCTCAGTAGAGAGAGGTTTAGGAGATTGTTTGTCTGGGTAATATATAAGGGCAGCAGATCCCCTTTTTCCGCCATCAGTAAAGATTGTAGGAGCAGAGGGAATGGGATCCCGAGAGAAAAGTTTAGGTGCTAGTAGAGGCAGAAGAGGTAAAGAAGCTATCAATTTATTAGAAGGAAAATGGTTATCTATTTGTCCTGGAAACCCCATGAAGCTTATGGCAAAACGGGAATGATGGCGTATAAGCCAATCTGTATCTGTGAGAGAAAAGGGCAGAATGATTAAATCTGGTTCTTTCCCTAAGACCTGCACACACCTATTTCTCCCTTGGCGAACCATGAATGCTAACGCATCTATCTCAGTGAGGAGTCTTGGAGCTCCTCCTACTGGCGTGTGAAGCCATTCGAGAACCCCATGGTCTTGCCACAGTGCCCCTACTACTGTGGGGGTGGAGTTGAAGATTAGAAGGTTTACCGGAGAGGAGTGAGAGAATCGAACAAGGTGCATGTCCTGGAGGGCCTGGTTAACCCTTTCCAGTGCCAAGGAGGCCTCAGGAGTTAACTTACGTTTTGAAGAGGGCTGTTTGTTTCCTTTCAACAGGTCAAACAGTGGTTGGAGGCAGCTTGTGGGCAGATAGAGATACTGCCTAAGCCAATTTAAATTTCCTAGAAAACTTTGTAAAGAAGCAAGAGTAAGGTTGGAAGGGAAGGTAACATTAGGTTTTAAGGGACGAATTTGCGTTAGAGAAATCTCTGAACCTAGGAAGGATATTGGAGGGATTAGCTGTATCTTCTCAGGGGCTACATTAAGGCTGCTTTTCTTTAATGCAGGAATGAGAAAATCACGTAAGGCATAGAGATCTGTATCTGATTTTCCCCATATTAAAATATCATCTGTATAATGAAAAATATTAAGGCCCTTATGAATATATGGGACAAGGGCAGATTTAACAGCCTCCTGACAAATTGTAGGACTGTTGGCCATACCCTGGGGCAGCACCACCCATTCAAATCTATCAGCGGGGCTGGCATTATTAATAGACGGAACAGAGAAGGCAAAATGTTTACAATCTTGTGGATGCAAGGGGATAGAGAAAAAACAATCTTGTATATCAATAGCTATGATTGGAATTCCCATGGGAATTGCAGAAGCAAGAGGCAAACCCCTTTGGGGGGAGCCCCAGACCTGCATGGTTTTATTTACTGCACGGAGATCTTGAAGGAGGTGCCATTTTCCCGAGCGCTTTTTAATCACAAAGACAGGAGTATTCCATGGGCTTCGAGAATGACGAATGTGTCCCAAGGACAACTGCTCTCGGACGAGCTCTTTTAAAATTTTTAGCTTATCCCTAGGTAAAGGCCACTGTTCCACCCAGACAGGCTCATTAGAAAGCCAGCTTAAGCGGGGTGTTTGGCTACGAACAGTGGCATTTAGTATTGGGGGTGCTGAATAGACCTGGTATCGCGGGAATGAGTTTTACACTCTGCAGAGGCGTCTGTGGATATCCTAACATTAAGACATTCCAGAAGATCCCTGCCCAGTAAGTTGGTGCTAATATTAGCTACCAAAGGGCGGAAGTGTCCAGTAGAACCTTCTGGGTCTTCCCACATAAGCGAGTCTCGTGTGTAAAATGCTCTCATCATCCCTCCTATTCCATGTAAACTGGGTCCAGGGATGAGTTCCCAATCTTGGGGAACCTCTTCTTGCCTTAAAATCGTCTTTGCTGCCCCCGTGTCAATCAAAAATTTAAAAGGAATATTGCCAATCTTTACTGTCATAGAAGGGTGACCTTGTTCTAAAACAGGAGTGGTCCACAAAATCTCAGGCCCCGAATTTGTACCATTCAGGGGCGAACCATCTTTATGAAATTGGGAACGACAATCTCTCTTCCAATGAACCCCCTTACGACATTTTGGACAAACAGTACGTGGTCTCTGGCTCCCTGACTGAAAGCGGGGTTGCTCTGGCTGGAGGCATGGTTTCCCTGACTGGAGGTGTGGTCGCAACTTATCAGGACATTGGTATCCTTGGCGACCCCACTGAAAGCAGGCCCCGTTTTGCTTACATGGGGCAACTGCATAGACCTGCGTCGTAGCGGGTGTCCCATAATTGCCTGATATAAGTTCCTGTGTCACTAGAATCCAATTATCTGGGTGTAGGTGTCTAAGATTAAGGCATACCTGACGGAATTGTGGTGTCATGCCTTCCCAGACAATAGAGCGCAGGAATAGTTTGCGGACCTCAGGATTATAAACCTTTCTCTCTAAGCTTCTCTTCACCCTTGAGATGAAGCTCGCCAATGACTCATCAGAGCCTTGGTGAAAAGAGTTAATGGGAGCTGATGGATCTAAATCAGGTGTGGTCACCCTTTCCCATGCTTGTGTTGCACAGATGCGTACCTGTTCAAAATAACCAGTTGGAAACCTGGCTTCTGCCTGCTGAGCTCCAGATTCATAAGCTCCTGCTTCAAACAAAGCATCAAAATTCCATTCTACCTGTTTGTTACTATTTTCCTGCGATTGCCTAGAGCACTCATCGCGGAAACATGCCTGCCACTGAAGATAGAGAGGGTCTGGGAGTGCAGCACGAGCCAGTTCTTTCCAGTCTTGTGGTATATTTAAATGCTGGTAAAAGCTTCTCAAGACGGACTTGGTCCATGGAGAAGGCATCCCGTCCTCCCTGACTGCTTGTCTGAGCGTTCCAAGTTCTGTAGAGGAATATGGTTGCCACGGCTGAGGGTTTTGTTTAGAAGGGGCCAAGTTTACCGGGAATGTGTGGATTTGGTCCGATGGCGCGGGAGAGGGAGCTACAGAAGTGGAAAGTTCAGTAGAAACTGCTGTAGTGGCTGCAGGGGAGACTAAACGTATATCTACGGGGACGGAGCTCCCGGGGTGGACTGCACATGGTTTAAAATCCTTAAATGCTGAAAAAATATCCTTTAGCTCTCGTATCTCAGCCACTAGGTCCCTTAATGGTGACGTATCAGCAGGGGGCAGGGTCAGGGACGAGGAAGCCTCAGGCAGAGCTGAAACCGCGGCAGCAGGGGCCGGGGGCAGGGTCAGGAAAACGGAAGCTGCAGGCGGAGCTGAAACTGGGGCAGCAGGGGCCGGGGGCAGGGTCAGGAAAATGGAAGCTGCAGGCGGAGCTGAAACCACGGCAGCAGGGGCCGGGGGCATAGCTGAAACCGGGGCAGCAGGAGCAGGGGCGGGGTTCAGGAACGCAGAAGCCTCAGGTGGAGCTGAAACCGGAACGGCAGGGGGAGGGGCTAGAGAACCGGAAGCCTCAGGGAAAGCAGGGGGCGGGGCCAGAGAAGCAGAAGGAACTGAATACTTGTCTGCGGGGACAGCTGGGGCAGGGGTCAAAGGAGCGGCCAAACACGTGTCTTCAGGGGCAGTGGGGGGAGGGGTCGTGGAAGCGGAAGCTGCCGCAGGAGAAACAGAACACGTGTCTCCGGAGGCAGCGTTTTTGGGTCTGACTGCAGATTGCTTAGGATGTTTAAGTCCTAAGCAAATATCCTTTAACTCCTGTATCTCAGCCTCAAGGTCACTTAACCTTTTGGCAGGAGGCCTTGTACATATCCTGAAAATAGTAAATATAGCCATGAGAACCCATGGTGTAGCAAAAATTAAAGCGTCTCTGAGATCAAAAGCCTGTCCCAGGAGAGAAGGATAGAATGTCTGGGACACCTCCTCATAAAACGGAAAAAATCCCATGGTGGAGGGAAATGCGGGGCCACAGAAGTGGGCGGATGCCACTTACCTGTGTCTGGGCGGTTTCAGAGACCTCAGGCCGGGTGTGGTGTGGGTACAGAACACGATGGGCGCCAGATGTCATTGCGGCAGTCTGGTGTTGGGCTGCACCACGGAGAAGAGAGTGGACGTCCAGAGCAAAGGGGTACACAAATCTTTATAATAGGATGGGGGGGAGGTTTGGTTCAGACCACGTGGAGCCAGCCGGCAATGGCCGACCATGGGGGGGAGAGCAGGGAGCGAGACCTCAGAGAGGGAGAGCCGAGAGCCCAGAGAGGGGGGGGTGCGGGGCTTTTTATTGGGCGACAAAGAGGGGTGACGTGTAGGGCCAGGATTGGTTGAAAGGGGGCACTCTAGGATTTTGTGCAGCGTAGAAATACCTGGGGGCAGAGACTGCATCAGAATAACTCCTCAGCAACAAGGTCTGCAGATATCTATCTTTCTCTCCCCCTCTCTGTCTTCTCCTCTCTTCATTTCTCTCTGTCCTATACAACAACAAGGACATCATCATCAACAACAATAATAACTACAACAATAAAACAAGGGCAACAAAAGGGAATAAATAAATAAATGAATAGATAGATAAATATCAAAAAAATCTTTTAAAAAAGTATAATATCCTGAATTCAGGTGGGGAAAATGATTATAGAATGGTTGACAGTGTTTACCAGTGGGAGACACATAGACATGCTCACAGAGACATCTCTCTAAGGAGGAGATCTGCATGGGGACATGACAAGTGTTGATTTCATTTTGATCTCCTTATTCTTTGATTGATGCATTTTGTGGATTCATGAGGAATTGTCTTGGGAAAAGAAGACATGGCACCTGGAGAGCAACAGATGACTAGGAACTTCAGATAATCACAATGTTAGGCAGGAATGGAAATCCTTGGACCCTGGGTATAAAAAGAAAGTTCAGACTTTGCCAAAGGGATCTACCAATCTAGTGAGAACATTTGGATGTTCACATGGGATAGTGTGAGAACAAGAATGAGTTTAAGTGTAAGTATCTTAGCTATGTACTTACTTTCTTAGTTCAAGAAATATCTCTGATAGGAGCCCGTTTGTAGTGAATTCAGCTGAGCGTGCATACTTAGCATGTGCAAGGTCCAGGGTTCAAGGCCTTGGTGAAGAAGGAAGCTTCACAAGTGGCAAAGCAATGCTGCCTGTCTCTCTCTCTCTCTCTTTTAATTTTTTAAAAAATATATTTAATTTCTTTATTTTCTTTTGTTGCCCTTGTTTTTTATTGTTGTTGTAGTTATTATTGTTATTGATGTCTTCGTCCTTGGATAGGACAGAGAGAAATGGAGAGAGGAGGGGAAGACAGAGAGGGGAGAGAAAGATAGACATACCTGCAGACCTCCTTTACTGCTTGTGAAGTTGCCAGGAGCCAGGGGCTGGAACAGGGATCCTTACACTGGTCTTTGCACTTCTCACCACCTGCACTTAACCTGCTGCGCTACCACCCGACTTTCCCTCTCTCTCACTCTTTATCTTCCCCTTCTCTCTCAATTTCTTTCTGTCTCTATCCAAAATACATATATACATACATACATGTATGCATACATACATACAAATACATTTCTTGGGAGTCAGGCAGTAGCACAGCAGGTTAAGTGCATATGGTGCAAAGCTCAATAACTGGGGTAAGATCCTGGTTTGAGCCCTTGGCTCCCCACCTGTAGGGGAATCACTTCACAGGTGTTGAAGCAGGTCTGCTGGTGTCTTATCTTTCTCTCCCCCTCTCTGTCTTCCCCACCTCTCTACATTTCTCTCTGTCCTATCCAACAATGACGACATCAATAACAACAACAATAATAACTACAACAACAATGAAAAACAATAATGGCAACAAAAGGGACAGTAAACAAATAAATATATAAAAAATACATTTCTCCGAAATCCCTTTTGGCTCTAGGAATTTCTCAGATACCTTTCTTAGTTCCAGAGATTTTTCTGACATGCTGCCATCCACAGAAGTGTTTTGTCAGTTAAAAAAAAACAAACAATTGAGAGAGATCGTGAGATGGGGGTATTGCTTCCTATTTACGCTCTATTAAGGATGGAACCATGCAACGGTTGATGGTTGGAGGGTAGGAGGCAGACACCCCAATAGTAGACACTTCCTCTGTGCCAAGTGTGCACCTCACACTATTATAAGCAGTACAGCACAAGTGATTCCCTCCTTCATAGTATCCTATTTGAATCACAGTGAGTGGGGGGCGGAAAGATAGCTTTGTGTGCCAGTTTTGTTTTTGTTTTTTTCACCAGGCTTATTACTGGGCCTCAGTGCCAGCACTACAAATCCACAGATCCCAGCAGCCATTTTTTTTCTTTCTATTTGATTGGCTAGGACAGTGAGAAATTGAGAGGAGGATGGGGATACAGAGAGGGAGAGAGAAAGAGACACTTGCAGACCTACTTCACCATTTGTGAAGTTTCCCTTCTGCAGGTGGGTAGCAGAGGCTTGAACCTGGGTCCCTGTATGGTAATGTGTGTGCTTAACGCAGTGTGCCACCGCTCCACCCCTTTTGACTACCAGCTTTGATGATTAAGAAGCACAGATGACCACCTTGGAGACAGAGCACACAGTGCAATGCACAGAGGTAACAACAGCAGTGGCTTTGACACATGGTCTCCCCGGCTCCAGAGACCCAGCTCCTAACTGAGATTCTATATATCAGGCTGTCAGAAAAGTCATGACTTATTTTTTCTAAGCAAAAAAAAAATGTGTTCTGACTTTTCTGACCACCCAGAAGATGTCCTTTTACTGGTCTGAGCCTGCCTTGATTCATCAGGGAAAGAACCAAATTCTCCTCTCGTTAGTGTTAGTGTGGGCTGATTTTGTTGTGCTACATATATATTGTGTCATAGAAATGTGTTATGTGCTAATTTTCTTTTGTAATAATTTATTGGGGGATTCATGTTTTACAGTGGACAGTAGATACAATAGTTTGTACAGGCATAATATTTCCCAGTTTCCACATAACAATTCAACCCCCCACTAGGTCTTCTTCTGCCATCCTGTTCAAGGACCTGAACCCTTCACCCCCACCCCAGAGTCTTACTTTGGTGCAAGACACCAACTCCAGTCCAGGTTCTGCTTAGTGTTTTCCCTTCTGATCTTGTTTTCAGCTTCTGTCTATGACTGAGATCATCACATATTCATCCTTTTGTTTCTGACTGATTTCACTTATAACATGCTAATTTTCTTAACTCTGGTATCTATCACTTTAGTTTCTTCCTACTGTGCTTTTCCTACTAAAGTCCACTCTGAGGATAGAACATCACCAGATCTCTCATTTCTGTGCTGCTTATTCAGTTTCTGCTCTGCCAGATCACATCATTATTAAAGGGCATTTTGTTCTCCCTTAGAACTGTGAGCAACTTAGTTTTTAGAGATCAATATCCTTAGGCTTACCTCATGTGAGGCTAGCATATCTCTCTATCTCAGCAGTAAACGTTCTATTCTGTGCTCTTAAACCCACTTCAGGAAACTGCAAACTACATTTTTGCTTTGCCAGCTGTTAGTCTCTGCCAATAAAGGGAGGTAGAATAGGACATGGGAATATAACAGGACAGAAGGGATTGATTGGCTCTCTGTGTCTGTCATTCCTTTCGCTGTGGCTACAACAGTGAAACCCACCTGCTCTAAAGGTTTTCCTAAACCCTGAGCACAGATGCTGTTGTCTATTTAACCTTCAAGTATCCTGTTTCCTTTTTTTTTTTTTTTTAAAGCTTTCTACTATCTATTTAATTAATTCCTGGTACTAAATTTTCTCTGTTGAAATATGTAGTGTGGTTTTGCAGATCATAAATGAACAGATGAGCTGAATGCTGGAACCATGATCCTTGTGACGGTCCTTGTGCTTAGTACTATGTGCATTTAAGTGGGTGCACCACCATATGGCTCCCAAAGCTTATTTATTTACTTATTACCAGAGCACGGCTCAGGTATGGCTTATGGTGGTGCTGGGGATTGAACCAGGGACCACAGAGACTCAAGCATGAAAGTTGTTTGCATAAACCTTATGCTCTCTCCTTAGACCCTGAAAGATATTTTTAAAAAGTTATATCTATTTTATGTTCTTCATTGACCAGAGCACTGTTCAGCTCTGGTTGAAGGCTGTGGTGGCAATTGAATTTGGGAATTAGGAGCCTCAGGCATGAAAGTCTTTTGCAGAACCATTACCCAATCTTCCTGACCTCAGATCAACATGCTAACGGGAAACTTCATGAGCAATGTAGGGGTGTCTCTCCCCCTCTTAAATAAAAACTACTGGAGCAGTGAAATAATGTGGGTACACAGCTCCAGTACATACCTGACAGCAATAACTAACTAAATAAATAAATAACAAAAGGAAGGCAGAATTAAACTAACTAACTGAACAGAATTAAACTAACTAAATGAACAGATATCTCTCTGAGACTGACTTTTCATTTCCTGGAATAAGTTCGACATAGAATCTTCATCTTTGAAATGAATGATTCTAGAACTTGTTCGGTTCTAATCCTGATACAGGAGAGATGTGGTCTGTGTGAAGACTCGACATCCGCACCAGATGGCGTTTCTAGACCATCAAGTTTTGTTTGTTTGTTTGGAAATTGTTTATTGAGAGTGTTTTGTTCTATTCCGTAACATTTTATTGTGGGGTTAATGGTTTGCTGTATAGTCCTGGACACACTGGCACAACTTACCTCTACTTGACTGGTGTCTAGGAGGCACAATAGGATTCCTGTGTCCTCTTCATCTTCTTTTCCCATCTTTCCCAGAGGCTTTCGCATTAGTGCAATATGCCTTCCCTCCTTCTCTCCTCCCTCCCCCCTTCCTTCCTTCCTTCCTTCCTCTCAGCTGTTTTCCTCAGCTTGAGTTTATTTACCAGAAGATTACCCGCCCTCACACATATGAAAGTAAGAGTCCATGGACAACCAATTGCAAAGACCTCCTGTTTCAGAAAATAGACATCCTTTCTTATAGTTAGAGAAAATGTCCCCGAGATGCTATCTCTTATCTAAACTTTGCTCCGCTGGCCATATTTGAACAAATCACTGTGGTCCACTCAGAAACTACTTGGATGTACTGTGTGCACTAAAAGTCAGGGATCAGCGTGAGGTGGCAATGTGCTATTGATACATTCTGCTCCTTTTTCCAGCCATGACATCATCTCCCCAGACAATAACTAGGATCCAGCTGCATATCAGATTTCAGGCTCAGGGAAAAACAAAAACAACAACAACAAACTAGTATAGCCACAGGCTCTTTGGAATCTAACTAAAATATGCCTACTAGCTATCTACAGAATGGAGACCCCCCCTCCCCAACTCTTCATCTGCACTATTCCAGCCTTTAGGTTCATGATTAGCCAATAACTTGTTTGGCTTTATATGTTAACTCTCTTTTCAGCCACCAGGTTCCAGATGCTAGCATGATCCTTGGACAGACAATCCCACCAATGTGTCCTGGAGCTCTGCTTCCCCAGAGCCCCACCCTACTAGGGAAAGAGAGAGACAGGCTGGGAGTATGGATCGACCTGTCAATGCCCATGTTCAGAGGGGAAGCAATTACAGAAGCTGAACCTTCCACCTTCTGCATCCCACAATGACCCTGGGTCCATACTCCCAGAGAGTTAAAGAATAGGAAAGCTATCAAGGGAGGGGATGGGATACGGAGCTCTGGTGGTGGGAATTCTACCCCTCTTACCCTATGGTCTTGTCAGTGTTTCATTTTTATAAATAAATAAATTTAAAAAATTATATATGGATTAAGAATTTACCCTCAGTTAATAGTGAGTGACATGTAGAATTCATGGGGGGGGGTGATTTTTCTTTATTTATTTTACATTAATGTAGTTCCAAGGAAGCTCTAGTCATGATCCATTATGTCTTTTGTTGAAGAGAACAAGGGGAAATGTGATCCTTGAGGCGTGAGTGGATTCGTGAGTCCTTAGTTGGAACACATGACCAAGGAACTTCCGTCAGACCCACCAGATCCTACTACATACCAATTTTTTAAAAAAATTATTTCCTTTTGTTGCCTTTGTTGTTTTATTGTTATTATTGTTGTTGTTGGATAGGACAGAGAGAAATGGAGAGAGGAGGGGAAGACAGAGGGGGGGGAGAGAAAGAGAGACACCTGCAGACCTGCTTCACTGCTTGTGAAGCGACTCCCCTGCAGATGGGGAGCTGGGGACTTGAATAGGGATTCTTAAGCCGGTCATTGTGTTTTTGAACCATGTGGGCTTAACCTGCTGTGCTACCTCTGGACTCCCTCTACTTACCAATTTTTAGATTGTGCTTCTGGTCCTGGAGAGCTTCTGCTCTCCAGGAGCAGAAGCTGTCACATATAGGCAATGTCATTTCATCTTTGGGTCTGTAGTTTATCGGGATAGCACCTGCTTACCTTCCAATGTCCCAAGCCTGATGGTCCCCTGGAAAATGTCCCAGCATTGCAGCCAGAAACTTTGAGCATTTCTTCCAGCTCTATCCCTAACAGTTGTATCAGGTGTCAGACTTCTGGGTTTCAGGTACCCCCTCTAGGATCAGAAAGTTTATTTTCAGCTTTAGCAATCTGTGATTACTATTTCCGTGTGTTGATGGGGTAACTAATTACTTCATTATAGGATTTCTTCAGACCAGTTACCTCCTGTGTGGTTCAATTAACAAAATTCCAATGTGACTGTCATTGATTTGGATGGGTGGGCTGTCAGGAGTGGAGCCCAGAGGGGAAGTAACACAGAGACATAAAGTAGACTTTGAGTTTATTTTTCTGGGATGGCATACTTAGGAG
Organism: Erinaceus europaeus; assembly: GCF_950295315.1. Classification (NCBI taxonomy): domain Eukaryota; kingdom Metazoa; phylum Chordata; class Mammalia; order Eulipotyphla; family Erinaceidae; genus Erinaceus; species Erinaceus europaeus. Next base: position 178,544,599 of record NC_080164.1, read on the forward strand.
GTGAGCTTGTTCTGAAGTTGAGGAGACACTTGCTTCGAAAATGCTCACTTCTTATGATTGTCCCCCATTCTGCAGATGCTCTGAGACTCTCACTTTCCCATTTAACCTAGTGCCAGAAATCCCATAACTGAATGACCCAGAATTCTGGGAGCTTACCATTTGCTTTCTATCACTGAGGACAGAATTCTAGGTTATCAGCTAGGAGGTAAGCCTCAGATAATTCATTATAACCCTCATGAACATACATAATACATCGCATAGCATCTTAGTGAATGTTTGAGGGAAAAACAAGCACTTTGGAGTCACACACAGAATTCTTGCTCTTTCATTTAAAGATGTGCCATTTGGGGGAATTTCTTAATAAAACTGTGTCTCCATGTAGAATTTTACTATTATATTTGTAATATTTAAAATGGAAATAATGAGCAACTACAGAAACCAGGCCTTCCACCTTCTGCACCCCATAAAGATCTTTGGTCCATATTCCCAGAGGGATAAAGAATAGGGAAGCTTTCAATGGAAGGGATGGGACACAGAACTCTGGTGGTGGGACTGTGTGGTATCTGAGAGTCTTGTTAAGCATTATTAAATCTCTAATAAAAAATAAAAAATGAAAACAACAACAATGTTAATGAATCCTCACCTTGAAAGTTATACAGATAATAGATGCCATAATATCCCTTTCCAAAAATCCAAATTCCTGGTAACTGTAATTATATTGTTTTTTTATTTTTTCTTTTTTTAAAATATAAAATGGAAATATGACAAGACTATAGGATAAGAGGGTGTACATTTCCACACAATGCTCACCCCCATAGTTCCATATATAATTCCCTCCCTTGAAGCTTCCCTGTTCTTTATCCCTCCTGGAGTATGGAACCAGGATTATTGTGGGGTAAAGAAGGTGGAAGGTCTGGTGCTGGGAATACTGTGAGAAATAGGTTGAGTGTGGTGTGGCTTTCCCCACTGAAAAATGTGGAACCGAGGAAAGGAATCTTCCTGTAAGACTCCCTCTTGTGAGGTAGACTTGGAAGAGGCACGGACTTAGTTTTTTTCTTCCCTGTCAGTCCCTCCCTGTTTCCAGAAACCCTGCATTTTTCTGCCTCCAGGGCCCTGGCATTCCTTAAAACATTAAGCCAGCCACCCTGCTGCACCCTGCATTCCTTGATACAATGGCCCACCCTCTTATTATCTACATATCAATATTCTGTTTTGTCTAACAAATGACTTAAGGTCTCCTACCTAATTCCCTGTAGGGTATTATTAATCCTACCAGTTAAACCCCTACCAACAGTTGCTAAGGAAGTCCCTACCTTTCCCAGTCCCCTTTTACCTTTCTACACCCCTTTCCTAACAATGTATGGTATTGTCAAGCCACTTTCCATTTCCAACTTGGAGCTTCCAGTTTCCAGGCTCAAGGAACACAGTGGAGCACACCGGGGGCTGACGCAGGCCCATGCAGTTTGTGCCACATGGCTTAGCCTGATATGCTACTGCCCAACTCTGGGACACTCGGTTGAATAAAGATCTGAATGGCCTCGCAGCCAGGAGCTTGGTTCCTGGGCCATCTCTCTCGCGCGTCGCTAGCCCGAGAGTCTGGCTTCTGTAATTGCTTCCCCGATGAACATGGGCATTGGCAGGTCAATCCATACTCCCAACTTGTCTTTCTTTTTCCTTAGTGGGGTAGGGAGATGGGGAGGGGGTCTCCAAGACACATCATGGGATCATCTGCCCAGGGAAGTCAGGTTGGCATCATGGTAGCATCTGGAACCTGGTGGTTGAAAAAGAGTTAAGATATAAAGCAGAAAAAATTGTTGACTAATCATAAACCTCAAGGCAAGAGTATTTAAGATGAAGATTTGGGATCTTCCTTTTGGGAAAAGCTAGTAGGTCTATTTTAGGAATATTCCAAAGGGTCTATGTAAATGTAGCAAGCAAGTTGAAAGGCCTAAAAACACACCTTAATGGACCTAATGAAACAGTTTCTACTTAGATCTAGATGCCCTCCTCACCTACCTCCTATTACATGCCCCTCACTCACTCCAAAGCTAACCTTATCAGGCAAAGTAAGGATTATATTGCTTTATATGATGAAAGAGACTTCACTGATGTGAACATGAGTGATTACTCTGAATTATCTACTGGAAGTGATGTATTTGGAAGTTCTTGTGTGTGTACACAAGGAGAGTGGAAGAATAAGAGAGGGGAAACAGGGAGGTGTGGAAGGCTTGAGTGGTGTCACAGGGATGGTCTGGGATGGGGGCCACAGGACATCTCTAAAAGCTGAAAAAGCAAGGAAACTCATGAATCACAGAAAAAACACAGCTCAGCTGATCTGCTTCAGATTTCTGACTTCCAGAACCATAAGGATACAGGTATGCACTGAGGAGCTGTCACCTTTGAAAATCATTGGTTAGAGCAGCAACGGGAAACCAGTTGATAGAGAGGAACTATGTCTGCAACTCACTGCATCACAGGGCATTGCCTTTTCTACCTTCTGGTTATTGTCATTTCTTCTCTCCTTTTACTTACCCTGTTCCTCTTTCTCTCCCATTTTCTTTTTTCCTCTTCCATCGCTTCTCATGACCAATGACAGGAAAGAACTGGAATCCAATGAGGATCCCCCATGTGTCAGACAAGCATCTCTCTCTCTGTCTCTCCCTCCCACCCCCACACAACATAATCTCATCTTCCTAGCAAATCTCTTTTTTTTTCTTTATTGGAGGGATTAATGGTTTACAGTGGATACTAAAATACAGTAGTTCGTACATGTGTAAAATTTCTCTGTTTTCCACATAATACTCTAACACTCCACCTAGATCCTCCTCCGCCATAATGTTCCAGGACCTGAAGACTCCCCTTCACTTCCCACATCAGAGTCCTTTATTTTGGTGTAATACATCAAATCCAGTCTAAGTTCTGCTTTGTGTTTTCCCTTTTGTTTTTAATTTTCATTTTCTATGAATGAGATCATCTCATAGCCACCCTTCTCTTTCTAGATTATTTCATTTACCATGATTCCTTCAAGTTTCATTCAAGATGAGATGGAGAAGGTGAATTAACCATTTTTAATAGCTGAGTAATATTCCACTGTGCATACATACCACGACTTACTCAGATACTCATCTATTGTTGGGATCTCACCAGGGTTGCTTCCAGGTTTGGGCTATTACACATTGTGCTGCTATAAACATGGGTTTACACATATCTTAGTAAGTCTGGTTCCTTATATCCCCAGGAGGGTCATAGGGATGGTTCAATTCTAGCCTTGTGAGACTTCTCCAGACCACTCTCCACAGGGGTTTGACCTGCAGTTCAGCAGGGTTCCTTTGACCTCACAACCTCTCCAGCATGTTACTGCTACCTTTTCTGATGTATGACATTCTCACAGGAGTGAAGTGGTACCTCATTGTTGTCTTTCTTTGCATTTCTCTGATCATCAATGACATGAAGCATTTTTTCATGTGTATGCTGGCCTGTTAGATCTTTTCTTTGGTGAACATAGCAAAGCCTTGATTAGAGTTTTAGTAGTCCTTTCCTCTGGATGAAGATGCTCCCATATACTCCTAGATGCCATGCCCCCAAAGTCACTGACAGTCTGGGGGTCTTCTCTAGATAGTAAGCAGTCTCATTTCCATCTCAGGCTGTTGACCCACATCTTGTGTGTCCTGGACAACTAGAGCTAGCATTCCTATGGAACTCGGAACTCATCACCATGGCAACCATTACCTGTTTGGCCTGTTGGTTGCTATGCTGTTGGCTGCTTGTTGGCTGGATGGCAGATGTTAGAGAGAGATACTGGGACCTTGGAATAAGCTGCTGTCTGTTGGAAGATAACACTCTGCTCAGAGCAACACAGAGCTTGTCAAGCTCCTACCATTTCAAATGAGCTCCCTTGTTCAGTTAAGGGAAAAATCAGAATGATGGCCATTTTCCAAATACCTATTGGATGTCAGGCACTGGATGGAATAATTTTCTTGACTTCATATTATAATCATGTGAAGTGGGTATTCTCTTCCCCATTTATGAAGACAGAACTGGAGCTTGGAGTGGCTAAATACCCTGTCCACTCACAGAGGAAGCAGCAGTCCAGAGAGATGCCTGATGGGTTCAGAGACCAAAGTCAGAGTGTGCTATCACAAGGCTCTCCACACCAAGAAAGCACAGTCTGTGGTGACTCCCATGAATATATATTAATCAATTTAATAATAATCAATGAGTCTAAAGGATAAGATGGATACAATGCCACACAATTCTCACCACTAGAGTTCTGTATCCCATCCCCTCCATTGAAGATTTCCTGTTCTTTATCCTTCTGGGAGTATGGACCCAGGGACATTATGGGGTGCAGAACATGGGAGGTCTGGCTTCTGTAATTGTTTCTCCATTGTACATGGGCTTGGCAATTCGATCCATACTCCCAGCCTGTTATTATCTTTTTCTAGTGTGGCAGGGCTCTGGGGAGGTGGGGTTCCAGGGTACATTGATGAAATCATCTGCCCAGGGAAGTCAGGTTGGCGTCATGGCAACATCTGCACTTGGTGGATGACAAAGCATTAAGGTAAAAAGCAGAACACATAGTTTAATAATCAGGATCAAAGAGATAAGGATAGAGCAGATGAGATTTGAGGTTTCCGTTTTGGAAAAGGCTGGTAGTTCTAATTTGTTGCATCAGAATAAGATGTTTTCCTTTTCTTGGGTAGCATCATCTTTGTCTTTGGTCCTTGTTTCAGTTTCCTTCTTGTTTCTTCTAGGTTGTTCCTCCACAGAAACTCCATCTTCTTCCATTTACTGACAATAAGCTATTAATTATATTATATTATATTATATTATATTATATTATATTATGTTATGTTATGTTATGTTATGTTATGTTATGTTATGTTATGTTATGTTCTATTATATTATATTATATATGTGGAGAAAGAGAGAGAGAGAGAGAGAGAGAGAGAGAGAGAGAGAGGGAGATGCAGAACTTCTTCAGTGCTCATGAAGCTTTCCCCACTGCCACAAGTGAGGACTGGGGGCTTGAACCTGAGTTCTTGCACATGATAACATTTGCACTTAACCAGGCATACCACCTCCTGACCTCATGTTTATCAATTTTTTAATACCTACCTTGTTGCAAGGAATGCTTGAGACAGTAGTGATACAACTAAAACTTGGTTCTTGTTATCTCATCTCAGAGTCTGAATTCAAGGGTGGGGGAGCCATTGATGCCTCTAAGCAAGTCTCTGATAAAAAACAAATCACCAAATTGCAGAAAGTGCTAAGAAGAAAACTGAATCAAAGTGAAGGAACCAACAAGGGGACCAATAGGTAGTAGAATAATGTGGAGTGGTGTGTTGGGATGAAGTCTCACTGGGGGTGGTTGTGGTGACCATGGAAGGTCATGGAGATGGTGATGATTACGGCAGATGGCGATCTGATAGACTGTGTGGGAATTGGAATGAGTGCAGTGATGATGGATGTTATAGTGATAGAACATTGTTTCGATTAGATCACTAGGAAAGACCTCCCTGAGGAAAAATATCCATATATCCAAGTGGATCTGAACATAAGAAACCAGGCCTGCAAAAATCTCTAAGAGGTGAACATCCCAATGATAATATTAGAGAAAACAAACATAGAGCCTCCTGTGTCTTGATAGCAACCAGATTCGGAGGCTGTTGAGGGCTGAGTTCCAGGCATGTCCAGGTATACTTGGCAAACTTACTATGCCCAGGTACACTCTCCCACTGATAGGGAGACCCACAGAGAAGCCAAGTCAGAGACCAGACCGGCCTGCGATGGATCAGTCATTACATGAGGAGCCAATCAGAACTCATGTGACTCATGTGTAAACTGAGAATGATAATTCCTTACTCCTTCCTTCCCCCATTTTAGTAATCCAACTTGACTTCTACTGTCTCCTTGGAGAACCAACTCATACTTATCCTTGGTATAAATCTGCCCAACAAGCACTTTGTAACAGTCTATTTCCACACAGACCCTCAGCTTGTCGTCCCCTTTGGGAACTCGAACTTTAAGAAGTTGTGTTCAGATAATCCTTTAGCATCATAGACAACTCAAATGCATTTCCCAACCTAGATCCATTACCATTTCCTTCTCAGATTAGTTTCTCTTCTTTTAGAGAAAGCTGACTATTCATTTGAAAAAGAAAAAAAGAAGCAAACAGAAAACCCCAGAAATCTTGTAATTCTTTACTTTAGTCAGTCTCCAGATTTTGTTATCTCAATCTACCTTGTTCTGCAAGGACCTGACCAAGAATCATCTAGGTGTCATTATTGACAGCGGCAGCTGAAGAAGCGTGCTTAACCTTGTTTACCCAACACAGAAGTTAAAACGAATCCATGTCTATTCCTTTGGGCTTTGCTCTTGGCAGCCCTTTACACACTGTGTACACATGCCTGATGTCAATTCCATGCAGATTTCAAGCAATGAAAAAAAAAAAAAACACATGGATAGAGTGGGGGCTCTCCATGATGGTCTTAGAGATGGCTGCTGATGCTGAGGCATTGCATTTTTGATTGCCCATGCTCCAGGCTGGGGAAAAGCAAATAACATGTGTGGGGAGATTTTAACAGAAGCTTAACAAAGACAGGGGCAACAGGTGAAACTCTGGAGGGGGAATTAATTAAGTCAAACAAAAATAAGTGGTTTGAGGTTGGCAGTTCTGAGGCTGTATGGGTAATGGAGGACTAGAGTAGAGAAGAGGAGCTTGCTGACAGGGAGGTGACTCTGGGTCCAAGATGAATTATCACACACCATCTAATTATTTCATGTGAGTCACTCCCCTGCCAGGTTATAGATTCTCTCTCTCCAAGGGTGGGAGCAGGATGTCGCCCTGGAAGCCAGAGGTTTAGATCTTCTAGTTTTCAGTCAACACATTATAAAAAGCTCTCCTTTGTCACTTTCTGATCATTAATAACCGCGCCATCTTTAAAAAAAATGACCTTCCAGATTTTTTTATTCCTCCTGGTCTAGTAGGCATTTTATATCTTGTGCTCTGAATAATGGAACAAAGTCAGAGGGGTATTCTGTGTCTAGGTATATGATTTATACCAGGAAGCAACTTCATACAAAACTTCCATCTGCGGGACCTGTCTTATTATAATGTTTTAATTTTGCTACTGGATGCAATCTAGGGTAAAAGTGGGATACTTAAGTTTACAGCCATCAATGCTCATACAAGTCCTAGGAGACAGGAATGGCAAGGAAGCTAAGTCCAGCAGAAATAAATGAGTGCTCCATTTTGTAGATGTGTCCATCAGGCTTTAAAAGTTTAAGAAAGTGATTTAAAGTCATAGGATTAGTAAGTCCTCAAATCATACCAGTAGTTTCAAAGGCAGGTTTACATATCTCCTCCAAGCAACACACCACCTTGCAAATCTATCGATGAGTCTGTAGTTTTTGTGAAGTGCGGCCCTATACAAATATTTTTGTCCTGCGTGGGCATTACAATATATTTGCCAAGATTTATAACTAGAAGAACAATGAAAAGTTCTTTTGTCCCATTTCCCTGGCCTCTACTAACAGCTATTTTCCAACTCTGTATTTCCTCTGCGTGTATCTCAAACTATTTTCAGTCACGGAAATGGTGCTTGTGCTCCATCAAATCACATCACAAACCCATTTTATTTATGCTCACTCACCAACATCACCCCTGACCCTATATTTTTATGGCCATGCCAACCGAATGCATGAAAATATATGGGAAATCAAACAAAAACAACAACAACAAAATGATAACTAGAGAGATCAAAAGTGGAAGACAAGAAGAAATTTTGGAACTTAGAGAGAAAGGCCCAAGAAACAAGCATGAGCATGGACAGGAGAACCTGGCAGTCTAGATTTAAGCTTTCTCTGAGTCCATATGAGAAGTCTACTTAGCCCACACACTATAACTTTCTGATATGTAGAAGTTGGGATAATAATAATAATACAGAGCTCTTACGTAAAGTGAGATAACATACATAGAATTTCTCCTTAAAAAATATTTATTAGTGATTTAATATTGATTTACAAAACTACAAGAAAACAGGAGTACAACTCTGTACTGTTCCCACCACCAGAGTTCTGGATCCCCAATCCTCCACTGGAATCTACGATAGTTCTCCTAAGGGTGCAGATATGGATTGACTATTATTTCTACAAATATGTCTATATCTGTATGTATTTGCCCTTTTTGTTCCCCTATGGTCCCATCTTTTCTTCCTTTCCAAGTCACACTGTCACCTGGTACTACATCCAAATGTCCCTCCCTTTTTCCTCTTCTCTCTCTGGGTCCTGATGGAGTTGGAGTTCAGAGCCCTCTTGTCATCTTCACCCTATCACTTCTCCCTGCTGAGAGTATGGACAAAAATTATTTTTGAGGCACAGAAGGTGAAAGTTCTGGCTTCTGTAATTCCTGCTCAGCTGGACATGAGTATTGGCAGGATGATCCATACCTCCCTTTTGTTTGTTTGTTTATTTATTTTTAAACTAGAGCACTGCTCAGCTTTGATTTACGCTGATGCTGGGGATTGCACCTGGTTTCCTAGGTGCCTCAAGCATGAATGGCTTGTTGCATATCCATTTTAGTATCTCCCTAACCACATAGATAAACTTTCTAGGACAATGTCATCAGTCAATTCTATGTAAAAATTATCTACAACAGCAACTCTTACTACTGCTGCTGCTACTATTATCACTCTTGATAAACATCCCTCTTTCAAATGTTTTCTTTTTCATTTTTTTTGTAAGTGAAAATATGGGAAAAAATATGGGATTGTTATCATTATTACCTTACTCAACTGACTGGCTTGATAAAAAAAAGTGTAATGCATGTCAAATCTAAGCTTAGTGCTTGATAAGTATAGTTGGCTGTTAACTGCTGCTTCTCTGAACATGAACCTTTCTCTTGAGTTTTCTCTCCTTTGAATATCTGAGATTTTTCCAAGCCCTGCTGAGGTCATGTCTCCTCCAGGAAACTGGTTGTAGTCACATCCCAGCTCATTTCTCCTACTGAGTCTGTCTTCCCTTATGGTTGGATTCTGTTCACTGACTGTCATTTTGCTGAAATTATCAGCTGTGTATGGTGACATGTGGGACAATAAATGCTCATTAACTCCCAGATGTCACTATAAATACTGAGAAGTACATGCACAGTCTCTGCCCTCAAACAGCTCATGACAGGAAGCTCATAGGAAATAGGAAATAGGCTGAAACTGCTGGAACAGTCTGCGGTAATGCAGATTCTAAAAGTGGTGCCATCTGGAGCCCATTTGTAGTGTGCGTATCAGGCTCCTTGAACACTGCTGAGAGTTCAAGACACAACAATTAATGGAGCACATTGCTTTAAAAGTTCTTAGAATGGTTTCACCCTCCTGCCTCATTTTAAATCATCCACATTAGTTTTATCCCAATGTGTTGGGGGGCAAATTGGACTAATTTTCTCAATTTTCCTCATTCTGAGAGTCAAAAGGCCCAGGACTGCTCTCCATAAAGAGATATACTGTTATGTAACATAGAGTATCTTGATATGTCACATTTATGCCATTTGGACTGTAGTGACAACTTGTAGTAAGCAGAATGATTTTTCTTCTGATGTGCTTTGAAAAAATTTAACATCCTCATGGTCTTGAATAACTAGAATTGGAGGTGGGCCACTATGATGCACTTGATGGATAGAGATAACCTCTGTGAGGGGATCACACTGGATTTGAAACCTTAAGCTGAAACCTTAAGAAGTCTCCCTTTGCAAGATTAACTAATTAATTAATTTTGCTATAAGGGTTATCGCTTAGGGGTGGATGTTTCCATGGGACAAGGATCCACTATGTTCGGTTGTCATTTTTTTTTTTTTCCTTTGATAGGACAGAGAGTAACTGAGAGGGAATGGCAAAGAGAGAAAGTGAGACAACTGCAGACCTGTTTCACCTATTATGACACTTTCATTCTGCGAGTGGGGCCTGGGGACTTGAATCTCGGGTTTTGCTCATGACTGCATGTGCCACTGCTGGGCTCCTGGATTTACAAACATATTCTTGGCAGAAAAGGCTGGGGGAGCAAGGATCCTAAAGGACGAGTCAATTTGAGTAGCCTAGCAGTGGCCCACCCAGCAGAATACACAACTTGCCATGCTCAAGAATGTGGTTCAAGCCCCCAGTTCCTACCTGCAGGGTGGTGGGGGAAGCTTCATGAGTAGTGACGCAGTGCTTGGAGTATCTCTCCTTCTTTTCTCTCTATCCATTCTACCTCTCAATTTCTGTATCAAACAAATCTATTGAAAATAAAATAGTTTAGATGCTTGCACATCTAGTTTCAAATCCAATGGAATATGAAAAATGAAAGTGTTATGGAAACACTAAGGTACAGTTGGCAGATTCTAGAAAGAATTCAAAGCTATGTATAATAGAGGTCAGGTGACTTCTCTTCTAGAAAGATCCTGACAGTAGCAACCTACACAAAACTCTCTCCCTTTACACTGTCTGAACTGGAAGACGCTTTGAAGAGGGTTAAACTGGGAACAGCTGCTGGCTGTGATAACATCACCCCAGAACTCATTCTTAACCAGGGTCCCGTGGCAAAGAAGTGGCTCGCTTCATTCCTGTCCCACATCTTGGAATCTGAGTCTATGCCCAAAGTTTGGCGTCATGCGAAGATAATAGCGGTTTTGAAACCAAAGAAAGACCCAACACTGGCCGCCAGCTATAGACCAATTTCTCTCCTTTCCATGTGCTACAAACTCCTTGAGAAGCTGCTTCTGTCATGTATTTCTCATCTTACAGAGAAATTCCTATCACCCGCCCAAGCTGGTTTCCGCCCAGGAAGATCTACCTGCGAACAAGCCCTGGCACTCTCAACTTACATTGAAAATGGATTCCAGAAGAATTTAAAGACGGGTGCTGTCTTTGTTGATCTCACAGCAGCCTATGACACGGTCTGGCACCGTGGTCTCCTAGTCAAGATCTCAAGATGCCTGCCTCCATGGGTGGCCAACACTATATCTTTTCTTCTCCAAAACAGAAGATTCCAGGTGAATCTGGGTGACAAGTCTAGCAGATGGAGACTTGTCTCAAGTGGCCTCCCCCAGGGCTCTGTTCTGGCTCCTACGCTATTTAATATTTACATCAATGACCTCCCAGAAACTTCCTCAAGGAAGTTCATCTACGCCGATGACATCTGCTGTGCAACTCAGGCATCCAAGTTTGACATCCTCGAGGAAACACTCACGAAAGACATGTCTCTGATATCTGATTACTGTAAAAAATGGCGACTAATCCCTAGCACTGCAAAAACGGTATCATCTGTTTTCCATCTACACCATGCCTCGGCCTCGCATGAGCTTAATGTGCAGCTTGGCATACGAGAATCCGGCATGAAGCCCAGCCAGTCTATCTTGGTGTTACTCTCGATTGCACCCTGTCATTTCACAAACATCTCATAAAAACTGCAGCAAAGGTGGGTGTGAGGAATCACATCATTGCAAGACTGGCCAGCTCCTCATGGGGCGCGAGCGCTTCCACACTGTGATCATCATCTCTGGCATTATGCTATTCCACTGCAGAATACTGTGCCCCAGTATGGTTCCGTAGCCCCCATGTCCACTTGGTCAATTCCAAATTATATTCCTCCATGAGGATAATTTCTGGAACCATCCGTTCCACCCCGGTTCCATGGCTGCCAGTTCTTAGCAACATCGCCCCGCCAGATGTTAGAGGATGCGGCATCATCTAAGTTCATTTCCCACGTCTACGCTCGACTGGACCTGCCAATATACATGGATATCTTCACCCACCCTGTCCAATGCTTGACGTCTTGTCACCCATTCTGGTCCCCTACGCCTACGCTGAACTTCTGTGTTCCAGACTCTTGGAAACAGAGTTGGCAGTCAGCTGAGGTGAAGAACAAACACCTCAACACAGACCCCTGCAAGCGTCAACCCGGCTTTGACCTAGCACGCTATGATTGGGCCCTCCTCAATCGCTATCGAACAGGCCATGGCGCCACTATGTTCCAGCGCTGGGGAGCCAGAGACGACCCGAACTGTCCCTGCAGCTCCAGACAGACTATGACCCACATAGTCAACGACTGCCACCTCTCCAGATTCAAAGGAGGTCTCGAAACTTTATATCAGGCTCAACCTGACGCTGTTGACTGGCTACGGAAGAAGGGCAAACACTAGAAGAAGAAGAACCTTCCAGTTCCATCCATTTGCCCTGAGGGACACAATATTCTTTTTAACTTCGGAGGAGTGGTATTCATTTGAGTATATGTTCCATAATTTCATTATTCAGTTGTACATCAATGGACATTTATATTACTTCCACTTCTTGACTGTTACTAAATAATAGAGCTATGAGCATGAGGGCTCATATGCCTCTTTGAATTAGTATATTCATGTACTTTGAATATGTGACCAGGAATAATATTTTATTTGTTTTTGGATTCTTCATACACTGTTTGTAGGAGCTGCATAAATTTGCATCCCTGGCACATTTTACACAGGATTTACATCCAAGTTTAAGGATGGAAATTCCTAAGTCTTATCTTTTATAATATTTTATTTATTTTTAATGAGACAAATGCATAGAAAAAGATACAAAGTGTTCTGGCCTATTGTGGTGCTAGGGATTGAAACAGGGAACGTAGAACCTCAGGTAAGAAAAGTGTTTTGCATAACCAAATTATTCTATCTCCCCAAATGGCAATTCTCAAATCTATAATTGTAAAAATTGCTACTTTCATAGAGTCAGACTAATAAATAGTCATATTAACTCAAGCACTAAATTTCTCTTTAAAATTTTCTCATTACTTAAAGTTCACTCCTCCAGGTGGCTAACTTCGCTATAACAAAAATTGGGAGAAGAAACAAATCATCTCTTGACTCTAATAGGGGTACCAATTCCTCATATCTTTTTGGTTAGGTGTTACGGAGTCCTTGGTTTATATCCATAGGAGAGGAATTACTGGATCATATGGGAGGTGTATTTCTAGCCTTGTGAGGGTTCTCCAACTGCTCTCCATAGAGGTTGGATCAATTTGCATTCCCACCAGCAGTGTAGGAAGGTTCATTTGTCCCCACAGCCTCTCCAGAATTTGTTGCTGCTATCAATTTTGATGTATGACATTCTCACAGGGGTGAGGTGGTATCTCAGTGTTGTCTTTATTTGCATTTCTCTGATAATCAGTGGCCCGGAGCAAATTTTCACATCTTTGTTAGTCTTTTAGATCTCTTCTGTAGTGAATATTCTGTTCATATCCTCTGCCCATTTTTGGATGGGGTCATTTGCTTTCTTTTGTGAAATTTGGAGAACTCTTTGCATATGTTGGTGATTAGTCTCTTGTCTCATGCATGGCATGTGAAGATCTTCTCCTATTCTGTGAGGGGTCTCTTTGTTTGGGTGATAGTTTCTTCGGCTGTGCAGAATCTTTTCAATTTGATGTAGTCCCATTGGTTTGTTTTGTTTTAGTCTTCCTTGCACTTGGGTTTGTATCATCAAAGATGTCCTTGAGGTTTAGGTGGGAAAGTGTTCCACCAATGTTTTCCACTAAGTATTTGATAGTTTCTGGTATAACATCCAGGACCTTAGTCCATTTGGAGTTGACTTTTGTTTCTGTTGAGATAAAGGGGTTCAGTTAAATTCTTCTGCATGTTTCAACCCAGGTTTCCTAGGACCGTTTATTGAAGAGAGCCTCCTTCCTACATTGAATAGTTTTCACCCCTTATTAAAGATTAGATGTCCATGTTTGTAGGGGTTTAGTTCTGGGCTTTCAATTCTGTTCCATTGGTCTGTATGTCTATTTTTGTTCCAGTATCAGGCTGTTTTAATGATGATGACCTTATAATATAGTTTGAGATCTGGGAGTGTGATGCCTCCATTTCTATTTATTTTCCTCAGATTGTTTTGGCAATTAGGTATTCTCCGGTTTCAGATAAATGATTGTAATTTTCGTTCTATTCTTAAAGAAGTGTGGTCAAATTTTGATTGGTATAGCATTGAATTTGTGTATGACTCTGGGTAGAATATTCATTTTGATGATACTAATTCTTCCAATTTATGAGCATGGAATGTCTTTCCATTTCTTGGTATTATTTTCTCTTTCTTTGAATAGTGACTCATATTTTTCAGTATACAAGTCTTTCACTTCTTTGGTCAGGTTTATTCCTAGATATTTCATTGATTTTGTTGTGACAGTGAATGGGATTGATTTCTGGATATCCTCTTCTCTGGACTTAGTGTTTGCATAAATAAATGCCACTGATTTTTGTAGCTTTATTTTGTAGCCTGACACCTTGCTATATTGCCTAATCATTTCCAGTTGGTTTCTGCTGGATTATTTAGGTTTTTCTATGTATAGAAAACATATCATCTATGTATAGAGAAATGTATCTATCTATATTTATCTATCTATATATAGAAAACATATCATATACATCATTTCTATGTATAGAAAACATATCATATCATCTGCAAATAGTGATAACTTGACTTCTTCCCTTCCTATCTGTATTCCATTTATTCCTTTCTGTTCCCTGATTGCTATGCTGAGAACTTCCAATACTTTGTAGAGGTATACTGGTTATAATGAACATCCCTGTCTAGTCCCCCATCTGAGGGGGGTGATTTCAGCTTCTGTTCCTTGAGTATGATGCTGGGTGTAGGTTTGTTGTATATGGACTCCACTGTCTCTAGATTCCTCTAGGAATTTTTCATCTATTCCCATTATTGTTAGTATTTTGAACACAAATGGCTGTTGGATTTTGTCAAAGGCTTTCTCTGCATCTATTGAGATAATCATGTGGTTTTGGTTTTATTGATATGGTGAATGACTTTTACTGGCTTACTTATGTAGAACCATCCTTCCATTCCTGGGACAGATCCCACTTGTTCATGATGATCAATCATTCTGATATACTGCTGTATCTATTGGGCTAGGATCTTCTTTAATATTTTGGCATCTATGTTCATCAGAGATACTGGTCTGTAGTTTTCCTTTTTTGTTGTGTCCCTATCTGCTCTTGGTATCAAGGTGATGTTGGCTTCATAGAAGGTGGAAGGGAGTGTTCCTTTTTCTTAGATCCTTTGGAAGAGCTATAAAAGTATAAGTATTAACTGTTTCCTCATGGTTTTGTAGAATTCATTTGTAAAGCTATCTAGTCCTGGACTTTTGTTGTTGGAAAGATTCTTAATAACTGTTTCAATTTCTTTGTCTATGATTGGTCCATTTAGGTTCTGCAATTCTTCCTGGTTCATTTTTGGAAGGGTAAATGTGTTTAGGAATTCTTTTATTTCTTCCAGATTTTCTGGCGTGGTGGCATATAGTAGAAGTTTTGCATGGTTTTCTGGATTTCTGTGGTGTGAGTTGTGATATCTCCTCTATCATTTAAAATTCTATTTATCTGAGTCTTCTGACTTTTTTAAATGAGTCTGGCTAGGGGTTTGTCAATTTTGTTTAATTTTTCAAAGAACCAACATTTGGCTTCATTGATCTTTGTATGGTTCTCTTATTTTCGATGTTGTTTATTTCTGCTCTAATTTTAGTGATTTCTGTCCTTCTGGTTGCTTTAGGGTTCCTTTGTTCCTCTTCCTCTAAGTCCTTAAGGTATGCAGTAAGGTAATTTATTTGAGCTTTTTCTTGTTTTTTAATATATGATTGTATGGCTAGGAGTTTCCCTCTCAATACTGCTTTAGCTGTGTCCCAAATATTTTGATAGCATGTGTCTTCATTTTCATTTGTTTCTAGGAACATTTGAATTTCTTGCTTGAATGTCTCTTTGGCCCAGTGCTTCTAAAGCAGTATGTTGTTTAGTTTCCAGATTCTGTGTCTTTTAGTAATTTTCTGTCCTTAAATGTTACCATTACTCCACTATGGTCTGAGAAGATACTTGGGATGATTTCAATGCTCTTGAATTTGTTGATAATGTCTTTGTGGCCTAATATGTGGTATATATTTGAGGATGTGTTGTGTGGATTTGAAAAGAATGTGCATTCCAGTTTTTTTTTTTGGGTGAAGAACCCTGAAAATATCCAGTAGGTCTAGTCTGTACTTCTCTTTATTTAATTCTTGTGTTTCTTTGTTGATTCTCTGCTTTGTTGATCTAAGTGTGAGAGTTGGGTGCTAAAGTCTCCCACTATTATTGTATTATTATTGATCTATTTTTGAAGTTCTTTCAGTAGGTGCTTGATGTATTTAGATGGTCCCTCATTTGGTTCATAGATATTAGTAGTTGTTAAGTCTTCTTAGCTGATTCATCCTCTAATCATTATGTAATGGTCTTTCTTATCTTTTATTATTTTATTTAATTTAAAATCTATTGTGTCAGAGATGAGAATGGCTGTTCCTGAATTTTTTTGTGGTCCATTAGCCTGTATGATAGTTTTCCATCCTTTCACTTTAAGTCTGTGTTTATCTTGTTGGGCCAAGTGGAATTCTTGCAAGCAGCATATGATTGGGTTAGGTTTTATGATCCATCCTTCCTACTCTATGCCTTTTGATGGATGAGTTTAAGCCATTGACATTTATTGATATTATGGATTTAATGTATTGTAGTGCCATTATTCAACAATTTTTTATTTGCTCTGGTATATTGCAAGTATTATAGTGATGTTATTGTTTATAAAAGGTCTTTTAGAACCTCTTTCAGGGCAGGTTTGGTGATGGGTGCCTCCTTTAACTGTTGTTTGAGAAGGTTTTGATCCCTCCATGTAGTTTGAATGAAAGTCTAGTGGGATATATTATCCTTGGTTGAAACCCTTTTTCATTCAGGGCTCGATAGATATCTTGCCATTCTCTACTGGCTTTTAGAGTTTGAGTGGAGTAGTCTGCTGATAGTCTTATGGGTTTTCCCCTGTATGTGACTTTTTGTTTTTCTCTTGCCGCCTTTAGGATCCTTTCTTTATCCTTACTTCTTTTCATTGTAACTATGATGTGTCTTGGTGTCTTCAGGTCTGGGTTGAATCTGTTTAGGACTGTCTGGGCCTCTTGAGTCATTATGTCCTTTATGTTGTGGTCTGTGAAGTTTTCTTCTATAATTTCCTCTTGAATGTTTACTTCACCATCTTTTCTTTCTTCCTCTGGGAGGCCAATTATACAAATGTTATTTCTTTTCAGATCATCCCATATGTCTCTGTTTTTTTATCAGTGTTTCTCAATCTTGTTTTGATCTCTTTTACCTCTTAGTTTTCTCTAGCTCATCCTCTGTCTGGCTAATTCTGTTTTCTGCTTCTGTTAGGGTGGAGGAGAGGTGTGTGCTTCAGAAATAATAAAAAAAAATCCTTTATTTTTTTCTCTGTTTTCTAATCCAAATTGAGATATAGTCACCTCCTTGCTGTCATACTTTGGACCCCTTATTCACTGTCCAGTTCCTGCAGTTGTTTTGGAGCTCACACCAGCAGCTGTCTCCAAGTTGCTATCTTGGCTCCGTTCCCAGGATCCTTTCTTTATCTTTGCTTCTTTTCATTGTAACTATGATGTGTCTTGGTGTCTTCAGGTCTAGGTTGATTCTGTTTGGGACTCTCTGGACCTCTTGAATTTTAATATCCTTTCTGTTGTTTATGATTTTGAAATTTCCTTCTATTATTTCCTCTAGGATATTTACTTCCCCTTGTATGCTTTCTTCCTCTGTTAGGCCAATTATGCAAATGTTATTTCTTTTGAGATCCTTCCATATGTCTCAGTTGCTGTTTTCAGTGTCTCTCCATCTCTCTCTCTCTCTCTTAGCTCCTTTACCTCCTTCTTAGTTTCCTCTAACTCATTCTCTGTCTCGAAAATTCTGTTTTCTGCTTCTGTTAACCTGCTTTCTATTCCTTAGCTTCCTTCTTCAGTTCAGCTTTTTTTTTCCTACCTTGCTCAGTCACAGTATTAGCTTGCTCTGATAGCTGGCCTTTTAGCTCAGTTATTTCAACTTTCAGTTCTCTAATTACCCTGAGGTAGCTAGTATTCTCCTTGAGGTTCTTTTCTGTTGTTTACTTATTTCTGATAGACTTTTACTCAATAGCTTTCATCATTTCTGTGATTAATAGTTCAATTATTTTTTTGTATATTTTCCTCATTTATGGTTGCTTCTGGTTTAATTGGAATTTTTCCTGGGCTCCTGTCTTGATTCATTCTGGTAGCATTTTTATTTTCTCTCAATTAAAACCCCCAAGTTTTTTAAAAATTAGCGTGGTTTGTATTTTTTCTGTCCTGTAATGCTTCAGTTATTGTGTTGTGTGAGTATAAGCCACACTAAACTAAACTCTTTTCATAAATGAAGTCACAAACCTCAGAAAACACTTTAACAACTGAAGCAAAGATTAATGCCATTCAACCAAAACCAGTTATCCAAGCAACATCTCCACTCCAAAAGTAAAAACAAAAAGAAAAAGGAAAAAGCAAGAATAGACAATTATGAAAATCAACTGTCAACTATTAATTCTAGAGATAGTGAGCAGGCAAAGGAAAGGATAAAATAATGAGACACAGGGAGAGAGGAGAGAGAGAGAGATAGAATGGGAGAGAGAGTGAGTACATTCTGAGTCAGACTTCTTCCACAAGATAATTCACAAAGGAGTGCCAGTGAATACAGAAAGAAAAAGAGGAGAGAGAGAGAGAGAGAGAGAGAGAGAGAGAAGCAGCTAAAGGAAAGAGATTTTTTGAATCGGCTAGGAGGGAAAAAAAAGAAAAGTGGAAAAAAGAAAGAGAAGCAAACCCCTCCCTCCATTCGGTGTTGATAAGCACACCAAATCACTTATCAACAGAAAAAATCAACAACAGTTACTTTTGTTCAACCTGGAGAGGAGGGAAAAGAGATACATAATAGTAATAGTAATAGTAGTAACAATAATAATAATAATAATAATAATAATGTTAAATAGAATAAAAAGCCCTAACAGTCAGTCTGCAGATTTTACCACTCCAGATTGGCTGCACACAGCCTAGACCCCTTCCTAAACCAAGCAAAAACAAACAATTACAAGAAGCAACTCTCAAACAAGCTCACGGGGGGTAGAGGGAATCAAGACAGGTAATCTAATCCAGGCAAGGCTGAGGCCCTGATTGGCCCGGTATTCTGTCACTTATATAGAGCTCCATACCCTTAAAAAAAAAAAAAAAGCCTTTGCTTGGGGAAATATCCACACTCCCTTAGATGAGAGGCTTGCTGATCCAGGAATCTTGATAAAGAAATTAACTTCACAGGAGTGCTACCAGAAGTAGCTGGCACGGGGTGGGGGCTGTTCTTTTGGCTAGGGGAGTGCAGAGTGAAATAGCAAAACTAAAGACAACCATCCAAATCCCTGTTTCCTTTTTCCTTTTCTCTGTCCGTCCAAGGGCGAATTATAGGGCTTTTCCTTGGTGCTACCCTGACCCACCCCTGCCCTCCTCCTGCCCCACAGGCCCAGATCCTACCGTCAAAGCAGCCTCCTTGCAGAGCTCACACTAGGTGTTGTCTCCAAGTCGTCACCTTTGGCTAAGAGCATTGTACTGGCTCCAGTCAGATTCAGTCAAAGCCCAACCCAACACATGTGTGTGTATGTGTGTGTGTGTGTGTGTGTGTGTGCTTGTATGTGAATTCATGTGCTATTTTATCACCTTTACAATCCTAGGAAGAATGGTTTAATTCAGCAAGAAAAAAAATGGGGGTAGTCAGTCAAATTCTTCCTTCAAGAGCAGGACTCCAGAGTCCTGAGACTAAGTGCAGCTTTCATATTTAGAATATCGGTGAAAGGGGACAGTTTCAGGTGAAATGTGGTTACTTGTGGTGTTTTTTGTTTTTCTTGGGAGGAAGATACATGTATTCACAAAAATCAGAAGCTTCTCTCTGAGCAGAGTTTTGGAGATGCTGTTGTTAAAATTCGGACGGCTCCAGCTGGCCGGGCTAGCTTCACGGCGGGTAACAGAGACGCGGAGACAACGGCTGGGCAGGGAAGCTGTATTTCTTTATTCAGGAACAACGATTCATAAACTAAGACAAACTAATCACCAAACAGAACTCTGCTGTCTCTTTGCAGCGGCACAAGCACTCTCTCTTACTCTGGAACTCAGGAACTCTGGAACTCTCTTTTACTCTCGAACTCTGAAACTTTGGCACTCAGGAACCCTCTCTAACTCTCCAACTCTGAAACTCTTCAACTCTCGAACTCTTCTCTCTGGAACTCAGGAACCCTCTCTAACTCTCCAACTCTGAAACTCTGGCACTCTGCAACTCTTCAACTCTCCAACTGTGTAACTCTCTAACTCTCTCTCTGGAACTCAGGAACCCTCTCCAACTCTGGAACTCTGGCATTCTCTCCTACTCTGTAACTCTGGAACTCTCGAACTCAGGAACCCTCTCTCGGGGTTCCTTGGGGCGGGGCCAAGCAGCCCGCGAAATTAACTGGACTGATCCATTTCTCTTGGCGGGGGAGGGCTAGAACAAACCAATGTAAAGCATATGACAAGATGCTCTGTGAAGTTGATGTCCATCTTACTTCTGAACATCTTAAGAGCAGTTTACAGTCTGTTTGACAATTTCCCCTTCTTTCCTATTCTCCTCCCAGCTATGTGTATATATGTGTAAGATTAAAACTCCATGAATTCAAAGCCTAGTTTGTTGGGGTCAGGTGGTGGCACACCTGTTTGAGCGTACATGTTGCAATGTGCAAGGACCCAGGTTCACGGTCCCAATCCCCACCTGCAGGGGGAAAGCTTTGTAAGTGGTGAAGCAGCATTGCAGGTATCTTTCTGTCTCTTTCCCTCTATACCTCTCCCTTCTGCTCTATTTCTGACTGTCTCTATCCAATAAATAAATAAAGATAATAAAAAAATTAAAAAAAAAAACTACATGAAGATGCAGGTATTCTTGGAGAGAAAAAACAAAATGGCTGCTCCATTTGCCAGGCAACTGGGAGTCTAAGTTCTCCTAAGTATTCAGCATTGAGATTATTTCTGACTGTTGTAAAAGACAGAACTTGAACCATGGCAGTTTTTGGGATTCAATCAAGAGAGATGTTGTCCCCTCTCCCCATTTTGAAAAAAAAAAAAAAATGAACCTTTTGTTTTTCTGTTGCAGTTTTCCAAAGGTAGTGAAGAAGTAGCTACTTCATACGTACTGGGTTCTGGGTCCTTTAATATCTATCTCTTTGTAAGAGGAGGAAGACTTCCTGGCTCAGTCTTGAAGCCCAGAACTGCTGCAGGAAGCAACCCAAGTACTCATCGAAACCAGATTAAGGGTCACTGACATCAGGCTTATCATTAAACAGGCCCTTCCTGCTATTCACATTTCTCCAGGAATCTCAGGGAAGCACAGTGAACTCAGCCCAGTCCAGATGAGCTGAAAAAGCAGAAAAGAAAGAAATAAAAGTATCTCAAAATTATGTCTTCCACTTCCTTTCTCCCTACCCCCTTTACTGTCTTCCTTCTCCAGCTTCCTTTTCAAAGTGCTTGATTTAATAAGAAAACAGTGAGCTCATTTACCCAGCAAGGGAGCACTTTTCATGTTGGAACTTCGAAATGAAAATAGTCTTTGGGAAAGCTCCACCTAGCTCCCTCTGAGAACAGCAGGCATGGGTGACATCATGACTCTGAAGTTGGGGGCAACAAGTCAGACTTTGGAAGATGGTAGGGACTGGCACATTTCTCCCTGGCTAGGGCCAAGGGGAAGTGAAGGACAGAACAGAAGTGAGGCAGATACTGTACATTAGTCAGTCTGAAGACAAGAACATTTGACTTAAAAAAAAAAACAACTTTTTATTATGTTTTCGAATGAAAGATACAGAGAAAAAGGAAAGGAAGAAAAAGATAAGGAAGGAAGAAAGAAAGAAAGAAAGAAGGGAAAAAGGAAGAAGTGAGTAAAGAAGGGAGGGAAGGAAAAATCAGAGTACTTCTTAGCTTTGGCTTATGGTGGTTCTGGGGATCAAATCAGAGACCTCTGAGCCTCAGGCCCAAAAGTCCTTTGTGCTCCCCCTTTCTGTTATTGTTTCTTAAATTCTTCCCGTGAGTGATATCATCCCAAGGCAAAGGAGTTTGAGGACGGAGGTCAGGGTGAGAGAATGAGGGAGGCGTTCAGGTCCTGATGCATATGGTAGGAAAGAACCTAGCCTGGGGGTGAGAGTGTTTTGCAGACACCTGTCTTGATGAGATGAGAAATTGTAGCCATGTGGCTATGTGTCAGCAACTGGACTGTAAACTATCAACCTCCCAATAAAAACTTTAAAATACTGAACATTAAAAAATTCCTTTGTGTAACCATTATGTTCTCTCTCTAGCCCTGACCTCTCCCCCCCCCCTTTTTTTTAGACTGTAAACATTACAGAAATCACACCTATGATAACTAGCCACAGCATTTGGTCACAAAATTTGACCACTCATCTCAACTTCATTGAAGGAGGGTGAATTCACCATGTCTAAAGGTATCCTTCAAGGAAAAAGAAGACACACAGAATGCTCTTATAGACAGAACTGCTGTGAAACATGCTAAATTCTATTTTTGAGTTTCTACTTTTGAGTAGAAGGCATCTGCAGGTGGAAATAGCATGTCCCCTCCTTCCTCAGGATTTGGAACAGTTGATAGAGCCAGTTTGTGAAATAAGGAATCATCACATACATGGCTATCAGGGACATTCGTCCCAGGATGCCAAGATGCAAGAAAAGACTTCTGGGTATTCCAGTTTCTTTATCTGGGCTTCATTATGGCTTCTGCCTCTCATCACGTCTGCAAGGATGGACATGCTTCTTCACCCCTCTTAAACTCTATTTCCTCACCTGTAAAATGAGAAGGACAATTGCTGGCTGAGTGAAGATGAAATGAAATCACACAAGTAATGCAATTAAGATATCTAAGTTGTGGAGTAAGTCCTCAAAATTTGGCACCTTGGGCTGGAAAGACAGTATAATGGTTCCACAGAAGACTTTCATGTCTGAGGTTCTGAAGTCACATATTTAATCCCCAAGGCCACCATAAGCTAGAGTTAAACAGTGCTCTGGGTTCTCTCTCTCTCTCCCTCTCACACTCACATCTTCATCATCATCTACTCCTCATTCTCCCCTTCCTTCTCTGTATCTCTCTCATTAAAATAAACAAATATTTACAAACAAAAATCTGACTTGCCTCCTCCAGCCGCTTTGGGATAGTGTGGAAAAAGAACTCATGATTAAGGAAGCTGGAAAAAGGTGTTTTTGTTTTTCCAAAGGTGACTCTGGAAGAAGAACGCATAGATCACACTGTGGATGAGATGTAGGTCCAGGCCAGCAGGTGTTTGCTCCAGAAAGCATGTGTGAATAGCAGAGGACACAGTTCATGGCAAGTGACCATGCAGTTGGAGATTATCTCTCACAGAGAGGATGGGCTTACAGACAAGAGATTTTGAGTCCCTTCTGAAGAGTGTGAGCTTGATTGATCACACAGTAGAAAGTCACTGCGTACTTTGGAGAAGGGAGATGGCAGGCTGAGAGCTTTTCTGTCTCTGCAGGAGCACTCTGGAGTAGGGTGGTTGGGTCTGGGGGAGAGAGAGAGAAAGAAGGTGCCTATCTATTCCCAGAGAGAGATGATGGGCCTACACCTCAAGTAAATTCTCACCTTCTTACTGGTCATCTCTATAGGAACAACAAAAAAGGCCCCTTTGTGGGCCCCCATATAACCTTGCCCTCAACTTAAATCAACAACAGTAGAGAATGTTCCATCCTCTAGAGGATGGACAACATACTCTATGCTACACCTGAGGAAGATGGGTGCTGATATTGGGGCAGCTTGGAATGTTCCTACTCATGACCACAGAATGTGAGCTCAGATCTACAGGATGCTAAGCCCAGGGTTAGCAGTGCGATGGGCAGTAGCGGGAGTACGTGGTAAACACTGTTATTGCTACTGGTTTCATTTGTACATGTGAATCCTGATTCCCATCTTCTCTTTTCAAGGGAAAAATTTAGTTCTTGACAGCAAGGGCCAAATGTAGAAGCTAATAGCGGGACATGGGGAGTGAGAGGAGATGAGATGTTCACTCTTGTTTTCTGTGCTCTTGGCATGCTGCCCCAGAAAATCATTCTACAGAGGCAATCAGCACACCTGTTAGTGAGCCCTGGCATTTAATTGGTATTTGTGGCCTCTGCACAGAGGCAGACAATAGTTGTCTCTGGCATGTGACAGGAACACATTTGCATTTCAGAGAGGCTGGAGAGGGAAGGTAATCACATTTAGCTGCTGCCTCCCCAGGGAGGACACATCTGGTTGGGACACGGAAACCACTTGATTCCTAGAGTTAAAGGATTGCAAGGTCTCTTAAGCAGCCAGACTCTTCCGTCAGCCCGTGGGTGTCTCAGTAATGAAGGGAGGTAGGAGAAGGCCAAGCTGTGTCCTTTTTTTTTTTTCTGCCTCCAGGATTATTGCTGGGGTTCAGGGCCTACACAACAAATCTGAATCCATAGCTCCGGCTGGCCACTGTTTCCATTTTATTGGTTAGGACAGAGAGAAATTGAGAGAGGAGAGGGAGATAGCAAAGGGGAGAGAAAGATAGACACCTGCAGATCTGCTTCACCTCTTGCAAAGCAACCCTCTTGCAGGTGGGGACCTGGGGCTCAAAACAGGGTCTTTTCTCCTGTCCTTGTGCTTTGTGCTATTGCTGTGTCCTCTTAGGGCTGGGGAACAGAAGCTTCAATATTTGTTTGTGACTCCTGAATTGGTCACTGGCCTTTTGATTCTATTGTTGTTGTTATTATCTTAAATATTGTATTTATTTATTTATTGTATAGAAATAGAGAAGTTGAAAGGAGATAAAGAGAAAGAGAGAGATTAACTTCACAATCTGTAAAGCTTTCTCTCTGAAGGTGGGGACCAGAGCCAGCCTTCAATGGGACTTTGCACATTATTTCTTTTTTTTTTTTTTTAATATTTATTTATTTATTCCCTTTTGTTGCCCTTGTTATTTTATTGTTGTAGTTATTATCTTTGTTATTATTATTATTATTATTTTTCTTTTTTCTTTTTTTCCTCCAGGGTTATTGCTGGGCTCGGTGCCTGCACCATTAATCCGCCGCTCCTGGAGGCCATTTTTCCCCCTTTTTGTTGCCCTAGTTGTTGCAGCCTCGTTGCGGTTATTATTGCCATTGTTGACGTTGCTTTGTTGTTGGATAGGACAGAGAGAAATGGAGAGAGGAGGGGAAGACAGAGAGAGAGGGGAGAGAAAGATAGACACCTGCAGTCCTGCTTCACCGCCCGTGAAGCGACTCCCCTGCAGGTGGGGAGCCGGGGGCTGGAACCGGGATCCTTACCCCAGTCCCTGCGCTTTGCGCCACGTGCGCTTAACCCACTGCGCCACCGCCGGACTCCCTATCTTTGTTATTATTGATGTCATCATTGTTGGATAGGACAGAGAGAAATGGAGAGGGGAGGGAAAGACGGGGGCTGGAGGATGGACACCTGCAGACCTGCTTCACTACCTGTGAAGCGACTCCCCTGCAGGTAGGGAGCCAGGGGCTTGAACCTGGATCCTTATGCAGATCCTTGCACTTTGTGCCACATGCGCTTAACCTGCTGCGCTACCACCTGACTCCCTGCACATTATTTCATGTGTGCTTGGTCTGATGAGTTATTGCCCAGTCCACTTGTTGTTATTATAATTACTATTATTATTATTACTATTTTAGGTAGAAGCAGAGAGAGAAGGAGGAGTAGGAGGAGGAGAAGGAGATGGAGAAGGAGAAGGAGTAGAAGAGAGAAGAGAATGAAAGAGAGAGAGAGAGAGAGAGAGAGAGATCCCATAGCACCAAATCTTCCTTCACTGATGTGGTGGCCAGGCTCAAGTACATGACAAGATAGTACACTATCTGGTGAGATATTTTGTTGTCTCAGTCACTACTCCTTTGTATTTCTGTGTATTTTTCAGATAATTTATCTCTTACTTCAAAGTGAAGAATTTAATTGTTATGACTGTGACTTCCTAGCATTCATTCATTCTTACTGAGCACATCACTGTTCAGGACCTCAGGAGAAGATTTAAATATAGAAATACCAACAGTTGGAGGGGCTGTGGCAGAAAAATCACTTTCCTACATTGCTGGTGGGAATGTAAATTGGTTTTACCCCTGTGGAAAACTGCCGGGAGACACAGAACACTAGAAATGGACTTGCCCTGGAACCAGCAATCCCTCTCTTAGAGATTTATACAAATGAAACAAAAAAGCATTTACCCAAAGAGAGCTATGCACACCTATGTTGATAGCATCATGATTTGTAATAGCCCAAACCTGGAAGCAAGAGCCAGATGCCCAATCGCAGATGAGTGACTAAGAAAGTTGTGAGATATATATATCGTGGAATACCATTCAGCTGTTGAAAATAATCAAGTCATCTCCTGTGCTATATCTTGGACATGACGTGAAGGTATCATATGTTCAGTGAGATAAACTAGAAAGTAGAGGGAAAATACTGAATGATTTTACTCAGAAGTTGGACCTTCAAAGCAAGGACAATAAGGGAAACTGTGACGTGTAACTAAAACTTGGTGTGGTGCATTGCATCAAAGCAAAGGGTTTTGGGGAAAGAGGCAAAAGGATAGGAAGGACAGGGTCTGGTTTTATAGCTCATGGTATTGGAAAACCATCTAAGTTAGAGGAGAAATATCATACAGACACCTGTTAAAGGCATATGAGAGACTGCACCTATGTGTCAATAACGAAACTAGGAACCATTAACCCTCCAATAAAGTGAAAAAAAAAGTTAAGTGAATAGGGGCCAGTGATGATACTCTTGGTAGAGAGCACATGTTACTACATATAAGCACTTTGATCCAAGCCACCAGTTTTTGCCTAATGGAGGAAGTGTCATGAGTGGTAGACCAATGTGGAAGGTGTCTCCCCTCCTCTTTGTCTCTCTTTCTCTTTATCTCTATTTATCTCTCAGTCTTTATCAAATAGAATGTAACTAAATGGCTGCTCAGAGGGGTGGGATGGTGCAACACGGAAAATATAGAAATGGCGTAAAAGCTTATAGCAGAAGTAAAGCCAGATTGTTATTTTTTTCAGTATTTTTTAGTAAGAGAGAGAGACTGAATAAGATACACAGAGATAGAGTAGAACTCTATATTTATTATTTATTTATTCCCTTTTGTTGCCCATGTTGTTTTATTGTTGTAGTTATTATCTTTGTTATTATTGATGTCATCATTGTTGGATAGGACAGAGAGAAATGGAGAGAGGAGGGGGAGATGTGGGGGGAGATAGACACCTGCAGACCTGCTTCACTGCCTGTGAAGCAACTCCCCTTTGCTTGTAAGGCATCTTTGAAGGTCCAGGTTCAAACTCTGTCAGTCAATTTCCTTCTACACTTGTTTTCAGAATTATTTTTTTATACATAGATATACCATACCAGGGATTTTCAATATGATATAGACATTTTGGTCTCAATAATCAAAGCATTAGAGACATTTATCTCTAAGGGGGGAAAATCACCTCCATATATTTAAATCTCTTATCTATATCTATACATATGTATCTATATATTTTTTTACTTTCTTATTTTTTGAAGTTTCTTTTTAAAATTTATTTTCCCTTTTGTTGCCCTTGTTGTTTTTCATTGCTGTTGTAGTTAGTATTGTTGTTGTTATTAGATAGGACAGAGAGAAATGGAGAGAGGAGGGGAAGACAGAAGGAGGAGAGAAAGACAGACACCTGCAGACCTGCTTTACAGGTTGTGAAGCGACTCCCCTGAAGGTGGGAGCCTGGGGCTCAAACCGGGATCCTTTCATAGGTCCTTGTGCTTTGCGCCACTTGTGCTTAAGCCACTGCACTACTGCCTGACTCCTATATGTATTTATATCTTTACCCATATACTTACAACAGCAGTGCTCATGTGTTTCAGAAGGACCAACATTAGTAGTGTTTGCTATCTCTGCTTCAGCATTTGTAACTGCCTGCCTCACAATCGGTTTAAGATACAATAAATGTTTGTTCACTGGATAAATGAATAAGAATAAAGAAAAATGTATTTTTTTTGAAAAACCTACTTTATTTTAGAACTCTCATTAAGAGATTTTCTTATGCTTGTTAGCCTTTGGATCTCCTCTGAAGTGAATGTTTTGTTTGTATCCTCTGCCCTTTTTTGGATGGGGTCATTTGCTTTTTTGGTGCTAAGTTTGCTGAGCTCTTTGTATATTTTGGTGTTTAGTCTCTTGTCTGATGTATGGCATATGAAGATCTTCTCCCATTCTGTGAGGGGTCTCTTTGTTTGTGTGATAGTTTCTTTGGCTGTGCAGAAGCTTTTCAATTTGATATAGTCCCAATGGTTTGTTTCTGCATTAGTCTTCCTTGCAATTGGGTTTGTTTCATCAAAGATGTCCTTGAGGTTTAGGTGGGAAAGTGTTCCATCAATGTTTTCCTCTAAGTATTTGATAGTTTCTGGTCTAACATCTAGGTCGTTGAACCATTTGGAGTTGATTTTTGTTTCTGGTGAGATAAGGTGGTTCAGTTTCATTCTTCTGCATGTTTCAACCCAGTTTCCCCAGCACCATTTATTGAAGAGAGCCTCCTTCTTCCATTTAATACTTTGGACCCCCTTATCAAAGATTAGATGTCCATAGGTGCGGGGGTTTAGTTCTGGGCTTTCATTCTGTTCCACTGGTCTGTGTGCCTATTTTTGTGTCAGTACCTGGTTGTTTTGATCATGATGGCCTTATAATATAGTTTGAGATCTGGGAGTGTGATGCCTCCATTTCTGTTTCTTTTCCTCAAGATGGTTCTGGCAATTCTAGGTGTTTTCTGGTTCCAGATAAATGATTGTAGTTTTTGTTCTATTCTCTTAAAGAATATGAAAAACTGCACCAGGTCGCTGATTGTCAGAGAAATGCAAATAAAGACAACATTGAGATACCACATCACTCCTGTGAGAATGGCATACATCAATAAGGACAGAAGTAACAAATTCTGGAGAGGCTGTTGGGACAGAGGAACCCTTCTGTGCCACTGGTGGGAATGTAAATTGGTCCAGCCTCTCTGGGGAACTCTCACAAGGCTAGACATGGCCCTTCCATATGACCCAGTAATTCCTCTCCTAGGGATATACCCCAAGGACTCCATAATGCACAACCAAAAAGATATGTGTCCACCTATCTTATATATATTATGTTATAAACATAACAGCACAATTCATAATAGCTAAAACCTGGAAGCAACCCAGGTGCTCAACAACAGATGAGTGACTGAGAAACCTGTGGTATATATACACAATGGTATACTAAGCAGTTATTAAGAACAGTGAACCCACCTTCTTTGACCCATCTTGGATGGAGCTAGAAGGAATAATGTCAAGTGAGCTAAGCCAGTAAGATAAAGATGAGTATAGGATGATCCTACTCATCAACAGAAGTTGAAATAGACAAAAAGGGTAAGTAAAAGCAGGATCTGACTAAATCTAGAGTAGTGCACCAAAGTAAAAACCCTGTGGTGGAGGATAGGGTGGGCATTTGGCTTCCGGGAGTGGCAGAGGTGAGGGGGTGGGTGGGTGGGATGGGACAGTCTTTTGGTGGTAGGAATTGTGTTTATGTACACTCCTATTAAATTGGAGTCATATAAATCACTATTTAATTAATATGAGAGGGGAAAATTTGATTGTTTGTCTGAACTTTTTCAAACACAGACTGAGTCTTTTTAATATATATAGGCTGAGTCTTTGATATGTTGACTCTCTCAAAAGCCTAGACCAGAGAGAACAGAAGCAACTGGTGGCACAGCTATATACAGGATTTTGGGTATTATACAGCAAATTCTAACAAAGGGACTTTTCAAATTTAACCCAATTACCAAATAATGTGATGATAACAATAACTATCCATTGTCTTTTTGAACCCTAAGATGTTGGTATGCATGAGACCCCTTCTGTTTCATTTGGTTTAAATCCCCCCTGCTTAACACTATTCTATTTACATAACCACTTCATTCTATTTACATAACCGCTGTTAACAAGTTCCACCCTCCCTCCAGGGCATTTGTGGTTCAGTGATAGGATTCTCGCCTAATCTGCCCCCTTTTTGTCACACTCTGATTTTCACCAGTCACTTTTCTCTCCACCCTCTCTATGTCACATCCTGTTTCCACCTTACTTGGCAAGTATATATAAAGACAGCATTGTGAGTTTTACGGTACTGTACTTTGAGTTTAACTTAGCTCGGCTTAGATTATGCTGCGTCCTGCATGAATAAAGAGATACTGCCTACAGCTCAACCATGAATCCCTGGTCGTCTGTTACCCGCCCGTGAAGCCAGCCCGGCGAAAACAACATAACCCGTCGAAAACAACACTAAGACAGCAGGAACCTCACATTTCCACTATAGAGCCTATATTTACCCCAGTCCTGGAACCTTAGGGTGGGGTGCACTTTCCTTCATGCTTCTCTCATTTCATATCAAATAATATTGCATCTGCTTATCACAACCTAATCAACGCAAGGAGTGCCACCCCAGCACGCTTCACTTCAGACTGTGCCCAGAGACTTCAGGTGTGGAATGACAACCCTTCACCTTCATTACTCGGGTAAGACCTTTCCTTTCATAGTATTCTCTAATTCCATTCCAGGTGGTTCACTTCCTAACAAAGTCTCAAAACCTAGATATAGACCAGGTCCCCTGAGATAGAGCATATGTTCACATGTATCCATAAACTAAGGCAAAATATATACCTGAAAGCAGAAGTACACAATAGTCTACAGTGAGTACCCCCCCCCCCCAACACTTCTGCACTATTCCAGCCTTTAGGACCATAATTGTTCAACAATTTGTTTGGCTTTGTATGTTAACTCTCTTTTCAGTCACCAGGTTCCAGATGCCATCAGGATGCCGGCCAGGCTTCCCTGGACTGAAGACCCTACCAATGTGTCCTGGAGCTCTGCTTCCCCAGAGACTCACCCTACTAGGGAAAGAGAGAGGCAGGCTGAGAGTTTGGATCGACCAGTCAACGCCCATGTTCAGCGTTGTTCAGACCTTCCACCTTCTGCATCCCACAAGACCCTGGGTCCATGCTCCCAGAGGGATAGAGAATGGGAAAGCTATCAGGGGAGGGGGTGGGAAATGGAGATTGGGTGGTGGGAATTGTGTGGAATTGTACCCCTGCTATCCTATGGTTTTGTTAATGTCTCCTGTTTTAAATAAATAAATAAATAAAGGAGAAATTTCCTTACAAGCAGTTCTAAGAGGTGTAAAATAAATGAATTTCCACAATGAGAAAACAGAGTCTCAGAGAAAGTAACTGCCTTGGTTCACACAGCTAGATAGTCAATGAGCTGGCATTTAAGCCTGATTCTGAGTATGGTTATATCTAACCCCCTTCAGGGCAACAAACAATGATAGAACATTAAAAAGAAACAATCTAAAAATTCAATTTCTAGATGGAACCAAAGGATATATATATATATTACCTTTTGTTGCCCTTGTTGTTGTTTTTTTATTGTTGTAGTTACTGATGTCATCATTGTTAGGTAGGACAGAGAGAAATGAGGAGAGGAAGGGAAGACAGAGGGGGGAGAGAAAGACACCTGCAGACCTGCTTCACTGCCTGTGAAGCGACTCCCCTGCAGGTGGGGAGCCAGGGGCTCGAACCTGGATCCTTATGCTGATCCTTGCACTTTGTGCCACCTGCCCTTAACCCGCTGGGCTACCACCGGACTCCCACAAAGGATTTCTATTGATGATTTCTGCTTCACCCCTGAAGCTCCCCTCTGCAGGTGAAGATGGGGGGCTTGAACCCAGGTCCTTGAGCATGGTACTGTGTGTGTTTTAACTAGGTGTGTTACTGCCTAGCCTCATAAAACTAATTTCTTACCTAGGGTGTCCTGATGGATTTGGCCTCTGATATATGGTGACCTCCTGGTCACAGTGTTCTTTTTTGCTCAACAGTCTCTGGTTACATGACTTTTCTTTCCTCTGAATATGGGGTTGCTAATGTCCTAAGTGCTTTGTACGTACTTGTCTCCATTTTTGTACTGCTATTTGAAATGCTTGTTTTATAAACAAAAGTTTTTTCATAACACAGAGATGTTCATTCACTTACATAGTGCCTGTCAGTGCTTTTCTGCTGTAGATTTAGAGCTTTATTGTGACAGTAGATGACTAGTGATACGAGGGAAAGAAAGTGGGTTTTATGAAGTACTTACCATAAATTGTGTAATGAATTGTGCTAAGTGCTTTGCTTCAACCACCCTGACTTTTATTCAAATCTTGAGACTGTGAATGACAAGTTGATGGTTTGGGAGCTAAAAAGAAATCAAATAACAATCAATATATTCATCCTATGGGAAATAGAATGGTAAAATGTTAAGGAAGTGTTCCCTTCCTTGATGGTTTCAATCAGTTAAAATTGGGATAGATGTGGTTTTTAAAGACCAACTTCAAAATGGCACCCAAACTATGACTACTCATCTCTCTCTTTCTAGAGCATATTGAAAAGTTATAAACTTCTATTGCCTGAGCAGAACAAGCACTTATTGACCTTCGTCATTCAGTAATAATGCCATGCTCACAGATTCCTTATGACACATTCAATGTCTAGATACAAAGGTTGGGTTAGCTTAGAGGTAAGTATAATCTCTCTTTAGCTACATTTGCACACCACACTCTGGAAGTCAGCAATCTCCATCAAAAATGTGTCATTTCCAAGTGATTCTGAAAGAATCTGGTCCTTACTTTGTTATATGGAAATATTTCCCCCTTGATCTACCCATCAGTCACTAGAAACACTGCCTTGAGTTTTCCAATGCCACAATTGTTTCTGAGAGCAGTGGAAATGTATTGCATTGTCGGAAAAGCCACGAAGAGGAAGAAGAGGACAAAAACCACAGAAGCAGATTCCTTTAAGAATTCTGTCTTGGGGAGTCGGATGGTAGCGCAGCAGGTTAAGTGCAAGTGGCCCAAAGTGCAAGACCTGACTAAGGTTCCTGGTCTGAGCCCCCGGCTTCCCACTTGCAGGGTAGCCTGTTCACAAGCGGTGAAGCAGGGCTGCAGATGTCTTTCTCTCTCCCTCTCTGTCTTCCCCTCTTCTCTCCATTTCTCTCGGTCCTATTCAATAATGATGACAATGATGATAACTCGACAATAAAACAACAATGGCAACCAAAGGGAATAAATAAATATTTAAAAATTTTTTTTACCGTAGTTATTTATTTTTTTTTAAATTTTTTATTTAAGAAAGGATTATTGAACAAAAACATAAGGTAGAAGGGGTACAACTCCACACAATTCCCACCACCCAATCCCCATAATCCCCCCCCCCCCCATGGTAGCTTTCCCATTCTCTAGCCCTCTGGGAGCATGGACCCAGGGTCGTTGAGGGTTGCTGAAGGTAGAAGGTCTGGCTTCTGTAATTGCTTCCCCGCTGAACATGGGCGTTGACTGGTCGGTCCATACTCCCAGTCTGCCTCTCTCTTTCCCTAGTAAGGTGTGTCTCTGGGGAAGCAGAGCTCCAGGACACATTGGTGGGGTCTTCAATCCAGGGAAGCCTAGCCAGCATCCTGGTGGCATCTGGAACCTGGTGATTGAAAAGAGAGTTAACATATGAGGCCAAACAATTTGTTGAGCAATCATGGATCCCAAGCTTGGAATAGTGGAGAGGAAGTGTTAGGGAGGTACTCACTGCAAACTCTAGTGTACTTCTGCTTTCAGGTATATATTTTGCAGTAGTTTATGGATACGTGTGCACATAAGCTCTCTCTCACAGAAACTGGTGTATATCTAGATTATGGGACTTTGTTAGAAAGTGAACTACCTGAGATGAAATTAGAGTGTACTATAAAAGGAAAGGTCTCACCCGAGTAATGAAGCTGAAGGGTTGTCATTCCACACGTGAAGTCTCTGGATACAGTCTGAGGTGAAGCATATTGAGGTGGCAATCGTTGCTTTGGTTAGGTTGTGATCAGCGGATGCAATATTATTTGGTTCGGATTGGGAGATGCATACAGGAAAGTAGGCCCTATCCAAGGGTTCCAGGACTGCAGGTGTCTTTCTCTCTCCCTCTCTGTCTTCCCCTCTTCTCTCCATTTCTCTCGGTCCTATTCAATAACGATGACAATGATGATAACTCGACAATAAAACAACAATGGCAACCAAAGGGAATAAATAAATATTTAAAAAATTTACAAAAAAGAATTCTGTCTTGATTTTGTCTAGGTGAATTGACTATTGAATATTCATCCAAAAGTCAGATGAAGACATTAATGAGAATTTCACTCACTTTGCTTTTTGCTGTCACACATGTAGATGTCCGTACTAAGAATAATTCTGGGAGTCTGGCAGTAGTGCAGTGGGTAAAGCGCAGGTGGCACGAAGCGCAAGGATCGGCATAAGGATCCCAGTTCAAGCTCCCGTCTCCCCACCTGCAGAGGCCTCCGTTCACAGGCGGTGAAGCACGTCTACAGGTGTCTGTCTTTCTTTCCCCCTCCCCTCTCCATTTCTCTCTGTCCTATCCAACAATGATGACATCAATAACAACAACAATAATAACTACAATAACAATAAAGAACAACAAAAGGGTAAATACTAATAAAAAAGGTAGAATAATTCTAAGTGCAACAAAATGAGGCAAAGAAGCATTATATATTTTGAAGCCTCCACAAAAAATGTTGCTCCAAGTCTTTTATTTATTTGAAGGTATGATTTTTCTCCCTTGCTGCTCTCTAAGTCAAGAGACCTTAGGAGCGAGCACTCTGGCTTAAATGCAGTATAGATTCCTCCAAATGTTATTTGGTTGATTTTGTCAATATTTTAACTATAGTGTATGCTCATAAGTGGTGAGTGAAATATAAAACAAAGATTAATATATCTACTATGTTATTAAACCAGTTATTTTTTTGTTAGAAAATTAGTATAGGCTTCCAATAGTCATTATCCTGGTGACATCAATTTGCCTGGTAGAAATGAACCATGAGTTTAAAATTATATGGAGAAAATGTGGAAAGAACTGCTTTCATTCTGGTTTCCGTTTTGCATCTTCTCAGCATGGTCCTAATGAGTTGTTTCTGGATTAGTCCTTCAGTCTTTAAATTGACCCTCATGTTCCCCAGTGTTTACATTCATGGTTATTTTCCATATTAATGGATGATCCTTTTAAAATGCAAATCACAGTCGCTCTCCACAGGAAAGTTTCACAGGGAAAGTCAGATACAACCAGGGACTTGGTTATACCTAACAGAGAACAAGGAACCTTCAGCATCTGGTCACTTCCCCCTCCTATCTTTCCCAGGAAGACTGTGTTACCCCCTGACACCATGGATGTTTCTGAATTGACTGTAAAGAGGGTTCTCTTCCAGAAAGGCCCAATAAACCCCTTCACAAGTGAGAAAACTCTTACTCATTTCCAAGACACATAATCAAGATCCCAGTCTCTGGAAAAGAGCAGTTACATTTCTTTATTGATAAAGTCTTTTATGGGCAAAGGCAATACTGGACTCACCACTACCTTTAATGCAGTTATTACTCATAGAATATGTGATTGCTTCTGAAAATTGTCATTTAACTGTACATGCAATACATCTATTCCTTTTACAGGTAGATTTTAGGTGCACATTTCTATCTGAACGGATCAATCGTGGTAGCTTTAAGGATACCTCCAGCTCTTCCATTCAAGGTCATATAACTGATACATGTACTCTCTGGCAAAGAGAGTTCATCCCGGATTCTAGACATGAATCCCCAAGGTGTATGTGTTGTTCCTACTCACTAAACAGTTTGAAAGGCTATTTAGCCTCTCAGGCAACCTGTCATGATATGAATAATTCACTGAAAGATAAGGTGAGACACAGAGGCATATAAACACTGACATGACAGTGTCATAAGTAACCAAAGTAGGTCCCCCTTCTCTTGTAATATGCAAAAATCCATATTTTATCACTTTAACTAGTTTAAATTCATGGGGATACTGTTTACTACAACAGAGAGAGAGCTGTTAACAGCAGTAGAAAAATAATCATTTCAAAATTAGAATATTACATCAAAAGGAGACTCAACCAGTCATGCTCCCCCTCTCCTTTTGATGTAATATTCTGATTTTGATTGGGTTGAGATGACTGTCCCCAAGATGTAATGGTTTCAAGAACACTATTTTTTTTTTCCAATTGTCAGTTCTGAGGATTATGAAGTCTTTTTAGGCTTCATTTTTTATTGCTGATTCGTTAAGGAGAGGAAACTCAAGAGGGTCTTCATGGAATCTTTGCATCAAAGTGAATCCATTCATATAAGAATATAAGCCCTTCTTCTCCACTGACTTGACTCCAGGGCAAGTAACCTGAGCTTCTTGCTCCCAGAGGGACTCTAGAATCTTCAATAAGAATATCAAATAATGTTGAATCCACTGATCACAACCTAACCAACGCAACGATTGCCACCTCAACATGCTTCACTTCAAACTGTGCCCAGAGACTTCACATGTGGAATGACAACCCTTAAGCTTCATTACTCGGGTGAGACCTTTCCTTTCATAGTATACTCTAATTTCATCTCAGGTGGTTCACTTTCTAACAAAGTCCCAAAACCTAGATATATACCAGTTTCTGTGAGAGAGAGCATATGTTCACACGTATCCATAAACTAAGGCAAAATATATACCTGAAAGCAGAAGTACACTAGAGTTTGCAGTGAGTACCTCCCTAACACTTCCTCTCCACTATTCCAAGCTTTGGGTCCATGATTGCTCAACAATTTGTTTGGCTTCGTATGTTAACTCTCTTTTCAGTCACCAGGTTCCAGATGCCATCAGGATGCCGGCCAGGCTTCCCTGGATTGAAGACCCAACCAATGTGTCCTGGAGTTCAGCTTCCCCAGAGACCCACCCTACTAGGGAAAAAGAGAGGCAGACTGGGAGTATGGACAGACCAGTCAACGCCCATGTTCAGCGGGGAAGCAATTACAGAAGCCAGACCTTCTACCCTCTGCAACCCACAATGACCCTGGGTCCATGCTCCCAGAGGGATAGAGAATGGGAAAGCTATCAGGGGCGGGGGTGGGATATGGAGATTGGGTGGTGGGAATTGTGTGGAGTTGTAACCCCTCCTACCCTATGGTTTTGTTAATTAATCCTTTCTTAAATTAAAAAAAAAAGAATATTGGGATACTTATTCCCCAGGTAGAGTGCTTAGAGTGAAAGGTCAAGATGGGAAAATGCAATTGTTTCCTTCTGCAGCACTTTGTTTTCCAAGCAGGCAGTTTAAAGCACCTTTGATCTCAGAGCGGAATCCGGTGTGCAAGTTGTACAAAAGCTGGCAGCTGCCCGTGTCATTGCATTCTTAGCATAGACAAGACTGCTAGCAAGAGGGCCATTCCCCTGGGATTCTGGAATGGGGGCCCAGTCAGGAGACCTGGGCCCCCATTCTGCCCCAGCTAGTAACACAAACAGTAATAGAAAACAGCTCACTCTAATACTTGAGAACTTAGTTTATGTTGGACATTATTGTAAGAGATTTATAAATACGGGGAGGTTGGAGGATTTCACACATTAACTCACATGCAAGTCAGATATACTGACGTAATTGTTTATTTGCCTTATATTTTCTGTGGTCTTCCTGCTCAGTCTTAATGCACTGCTGTTAACTCTCTAGGGAAAAATACTTCAATCTGAATTTAGTTAATCCTGATAACCTACACTACAAGGGATTATAGCAACTAGCCACATATCCATGTTAAAATATTTAAAGCTGGGGCCAGGTGGTGGCACACCTGGTTAAGATAACATATTACAATGCACAAGGACCCAGGTTTAAGCCCCTGGTCCCCACCTGCTAGGGGGAAGCTTTACAAGTGGTGAAGCAGTGCTGCTGGTCTCTCTCTCTCCCTTCCTCCCTCCCCCTCTTCCTCTCAATTTCTGGCTATCCCTAACCAATAAATAAATAAATAAATAAATAAATAAAATAAAAATTAATAAGAATAAAATACTTGAAATTATACTAGTCAAGATGATCCATATAGAATACATATCACATTTCGATGACTTTCTAAGAAACTAAAGTAACTTTAATGTAGTAGCAATTATTATCTTTACCACACATTGACATATTTTAGATATTTGGGCTATGTGAAAAGTCTGAATCATGAAAGATTTCAAAAAATTGGGGAGCCATGACAGACAAGACAACATCTTGGAACACTGTATGCAAGGCAGAGTAATCAGGACAGAATTAGAGAGGACTCAGGATCAGTCAATTCCTACAGGGAATTGTAGTCTCTGGAAGGAGTTTGCATTTATTCTACAAGCCACTAATGTAAGGGGCCTGGGCAGAGAAAATAGGGTGTGTGTTTTGTATCACCTTTCTAAACACCAGTTTCCTCACCTTTCAAATAGCTCTTTGAAAGATGAGATCTTTACCAAATATTCTCACAAAAAGTCTCATGTCTACGTCTCTTGGCTTTATTTTTAATTAAAGATGTATTTTGTTTATTTATCAGTCCTTTCTTTTTCATTTTTATGGGTACCGCTTCTTATCTCCCCAGGGTAGGTATCTGCGGAACATTCTCATTCGCATCTTTGCTTTGGGTCTTTCCTGCCATCCTACATCAAGGTGCCAAGACAGTCCTCACACCCTCACGACTCCTCCCTCCCCAGAGTCTTTTACTTTTGTACAATACATCCCTCTCAGTCTAAGCTTTGTCTTAAGTGTTTCCTTTCTGTCCTTATTATTTTTTTTTCTTTAAGTTTCATTTGTAAGTAAACTCATCTGGTATTTGTCTTTCTCTTTTGGGCTTATCTCAGTTAACACAAGGACTCCCAAACTCATTCAAAATAAGGCAAAGGATAGGACTTCATCATTTTGAACAGCTAAATAGTATTCTATTACGTTATATACGCCAAGCTTTCATAGCCTCTTAACTTTGTTTGGGCACCTGGGTTGTCTCTATATTTTGGCTATTACAAACGATGCTGCTATGAATGTAGGTATACATAGATATCACTGTTCTCTGGAAAAGTGTTATTTATTATTATTATAATTATAATAATTATTATTATTACTAAATCCCCAGAAGAAGGATTGCAGGGTCGTAGAGCAATTCCATTTCTAGGGTCCTGAGAAATCTCCAGACTGCTTTCACCCCTTTCTTTCATCCTCTCCAGCATTTGACTTTCTGTCCTTTGTAATGCATGACATTATCACATGTAAAATGGTATCCTATTATTGTCTTTATTTGGGATTTCTCTGATAATCAGTGACATCGAGCACTGTCCAGTGTGCCTGTTGGCCCTTTGGATCTCTTTTGATTATTATTATTTTTTTAACCATGTCTATCACCAAAGGTCTGTGTCTCTATCTCTACCCACATAGATAACCACCAAAGTGCTCCCATAGTCTTGAAAACTAGTTGGAAAAATTTGTATGGAATTATTAAAAAAAAAAAAACGTGAATAGCAAAGGCTCTCCTGAAGCAAAAGAAGAAAAATGGAGGCCTCACAATTCCCGACTTCAGTCTATATTAGAAAGCAATAATAGTTAAAACTGTGGTGTTAGAGGGGCCGGATGGTGGTGTACCTGGTTGAGCGCACATATTACAATGTGCAAGGACCTGGGTTCAAGCCCCCAGTCCCCACCTGCAGGGGGAAAGCTTTGAGAGTGGTGAAGCAGGGGTGCAGGTGTCTCTGTCTTTCTCCTCTATCACCCCTTCCCTCTTGATTTCTGTCTCTATCCAATAAATAAAGATATAAAAAATTAAAAATAAAACCTGCGGTGTTAGAACAAAACTAGAATGCTGAATTAGACCGGTCTCTATCCAAGCCATATGGATTAAGTGGGGGTGGAGAATTTTCCCCATTAATAAAACAGAAGCAGGGCATGGCCCCTGGAAAGACAGAGAAAAGTAAAGCGATCCAGATATCTGCCAGGAAGCTGCAGCTCACAGCTCATGTTCTTCATGAGAGTGGCTCAGTGATTTCAGGTAGTCATTATCATTTTCTTTCAGGCCTCTCCTTCATACTTTGTCTCTGAAGCATACATTTATGACTTTTGACATTCCATTTCATATTTTATTATACTCATTAATTTTTTATTGCTTGATTAGAACTTGGTAGTAATCTATTCCTAGTTATATGAAACCCCCAAGGGAAAAAAATAACACCTTTTAGTAGACATTGGTTCAGAGTTGAAATGTATTTAGACAGAGAAAGTTCTACATGGTTAATATATTTTGAGGAAATAGATCTCTAGAGATAAAGGTGTGGATTCATTGCAAAAAAGTAAAATTTGAAGTCCAATTAAGATGCAATCTATGTCTCCAGAGAGACAGTGGGAATGAAAAGAGGAAATTAACTAGTGACACAAATAAGAACACTGGCAATGCTTAATAATAAATTGTGAATGACTGTAAGAAGCTAGGGGTAAGCATCTTATTTCTTTTTTTAAAAATAATTTATTTATTTACTTATTCCCTTTTGTTGCCTTCGTTGTAATTATTGATGTCATCGTTGTTGGATAGGACAGAGAGAAATGGAGAGAGGAAAGCAAGACAGGGAGATAGAAAGATAGACACCTACAGATCTGCTTAACCACCTGTGAAGCAACTCCCTTGAAGGTGGGGAGCCAGGGGCTCCAACCGGCAAGTCAGTCTTTGTGCTTTATGCCAAGAGTTCTTAACCCGCTGGATACCGCCTGACTCCTAACATCTTATTTCTAATCAAAGACATTAGGCACACAAGTGGGGGAAAGGAGTCAACTTTGGAAGAATGCAGATAGGCTCTACTTTGAAACTA
This sequence comes from Erinaceus europaeus, assembly GCF_950295315.1. NCBI lineage: Eukaryota > Metazoa > Chordata > Mammalia > Eulipotyphla > Erinaceidae > Erinaceus > Erinaceus europaeus. Next base: position 178,585,243 of record NC_080164.1, read on the forward strand.
TTAGGTTTGGAACTATTGCCATGTCTCAGTGTGACATCTAGTTGGACCAATCTGGCATATACTTTGACATTAGGGTGGAGAGCTGGAAAGAGGGTCTTGAAAGAAGATATTTATTTGTAGTAACTAGAATAGCAAACACAGTTGAAATCAAGAAACATATGAGTCTGATTACTTTTTATTACATATAGTTTGTCCTAGATGCTCCCAAATGAAGTGTATGAAAGATTCGGAGAAGTTTAGATTAAAATTTTATGCTCACGTATGTGATGCTTGCTTCTAAAACAACTCTATTGCTGTTTTTCATGAAAAACAAAAGACACTTTTGGATGTATATTTATTTATACATTAAGATAAATTGTAATTATTGGTACAAAGTTAGAATGATTCAGCATGGTGTTATTGAACACGGCTCTGGCTTTCCTCAAATTACATGTTAGAATTCTTTTTTTTTTTTTTTAATTTTTTATTTAAGAAAGGATTAGTGAACAAAGGCATAAGGTAGGAGGGGTACAACTCCACACAATTCCCACCACCCAATCCCCATAACCCACCCTCTCCCATGATAGCCTTCCCATTCTCTAGCCCTCTGGGAGCATGGACCCAGGGTCGTTTCCTTACATGTTAGAATTCTTTGTATCCCTTTGTATTGTATCTGTGCCCTGCAAAATTCTATAACTGCAAACCCTTTATCCTAAAATGTAATGTAATATATTACTATTTCTAGAAAGACAAGTGAAGCAAGTGATTGATCCCCGAATATGGAATTGGCCCATTGATTTTCTAGAACACACCCTGGCACGTGGTCAGTGATTTCTTACTTTCCTTTACTTTTTTATATTATGGAAGACAGATGCTCAAGTTGGTTACTCCCAAAAGACATCTTTGAGAAGCAAGATACTGCAAAGTGTGTGGGATAAGGCTTCTTAGATGGTGCAAGTAGGGTATCAGTACTTTTCTTTCTCCGTTTTCATAGACTTCATCTTCATTCTGACACTTGAAATGGAGAAAAAATGATTTTATCCTTTGTATATTTTTATCAGTAGCACCAAAGGAGCTGAGAATATCTGTGAAGAATATATATTTCTGAAACTTTTACCTCATGATGAACTCATGCCATGTAAGAGGATGTTCAGGTCTCCGGGGTCTCAATCTATGAACTAGGTTTAATATACCAACCTTAAATACTGTGGCTAAAATTGAGTGAGTACAAATTCTTAAAATTATAAACATGGAAAGAATACAGGGAGGTAAACAAAAATGTTCATTCCAATTAATTAGGTGTCTTCTCCTTCTTAATGCTCTTATTTTTTTTTCCAAGAATACTAATTTTATTTTTCCTAGTTGAAGATGGGGAAGGATTGTATACATGTAGAAGGAATAGAAGTAAAATGTAAAAGTAAAACTTGAGTTTAAAACACCAGTAAGACAAAGCCCAGTACTATCTTAAATACTAGAGACAGTTCATCTAGCCTTATTACTGGGTACTGGGAAGCTCTATGATCACTTCTTCCTTGTAACTAGGATTTTTTCTTTTCTGGTGTCTTTTATTGAGAGCAGGTCAGGGACACCTTAGTCACAGGCAAGAGGGAGGGTGGAATGTTGGTCAGTGACTGTAGCAGCTAGTTGGGCACAGCAAGGGAGTGCAGAGCTGCCTCAGGCCCAGCCTCTTCCACATGGGGTCTGAGAACTGCTTTCTTTTTTTCTTTAATTTATTTTTATTTTTATTTAAAATTTTTTTTATTTATAAAAAGGAAACACTGACAAAACCATAGGATAAGAGGGGTACAAATCCACACAATTCCCACCATCAGAACTCCAAGTACCATCCCCTCCCCTGATAGTTTCCTATTCTTTTTATCTCTCTGGGAGTATGGACCCAAGGTCATTGTGGGATGCAGAAGGTGGAAGGTCTGGCTTCTGTAATTGCTTCCCCCTTCCCTGCTGCTGAACATGGGCATTGATAGGTCAATCCATACTCCCAGCCTGCTTCTCTCTTTCCCTAGTGGGGTAGGGTTCTGGAGAAGCCCAGCTCCAGAGGACACACTGGTGGGATCTTCTGTCCAGGGAAGTCTGGTTGGCATTATGGTAGCATCTGGAAACTGGTGGCTGAAAAGAGAGTTAACACATAAAGCCAAACAACTACAAATTATATGTGCCTTCACTCTGTGCACAAGGAAATGTTCTGGATAATGTGTTTGTCCTAAGTGATATTTTGTTCACACCCCCCACTGAAATCCTTTTGGATTCATTGTATAAAACAAGAAAGACTATTTTATGCGGAGTGCAGAAATAGCAAATACTACTACTACCACTCCTCCTCCTCCTAATTATTAGTAGCATTCAAATTAGTATTACTTTTACTGCTGTTGCTGCTATTATAAATGTCAACACTATACTCATTCTTGGGAAATGCCAGGAATCTGATGCTACTTTTCAGATCCAGATCTCATTCAAGAAAGAGTACTGTTTCTTCTGTTCTAGATATTTACCTTTTACAGGTCGGACCTACTCATATCCCGTGTGATGACCGAGGTTGGGATTTGGCACAGGAAAGACAATTCACACTGATCACTGATTGAACATGACTTTGGGCAATGTACTTGGCTCATCTGAATTTTAACTTCTTCCTTTGGGAAATGAAGATGCTAGTAATGTCTGTTCAGTGAAAGCACATTATGAATATGAAATAAAATATGCATAAGGAAAGCATAAATCAAGGGCACAGCACCACACAGTCATTACCGATTGTGTGTGTGTATTTTTTTTCAATTGCAAATTTGGCATTTATTTCAATACATTTTTAAAGCATGAGAAATGTTAGTTTAAAAACACAGTATGCTCACTTGTGACCTCAGGAACATCTTTTGTAAACTGCTAGTTCCTCTAAAATTTGTATGATGCCACTACTGAGCTTAACCCAAATCAAAGACAGACAGAGGCTTTTATTGAATTGTTTTGTTACTTATATTGAAGCAATAATTAAGTAAAACTCATTAAATAGAATATTATATTGGTGAAGTATAATTTCATTCATTTTTTTCTCAACCATTTCACACACAAAGTGTAAATAATTATTTTTTAAAAAGATTGTAAATGAAATCCAGAGAGGGTTTTTACCAGCTCTCCCTAACCACAATTTCTTCTTTAAGAGTTACCTACTATCAACTTTTAGGTCCATTATTTCTGGTATTTTTGTCCCCCAAGCTCTAAATAATATGCTTATACTTCTCTCTCACCACTTATTTTAAAATTTATTTTAATTTTATTTCTTTATTGGGGGATTAATGACTGCTTCTCTCTCTCTCTTTCCCTCTCTCTCTCTTCCTCTCCCTCTCTCTTCATCTCTCTCTCTTTCTCTCTCCTCTCTTTCTCTCTCTTTACTTTTACCTCTGTATTGTTTCAGCAGTAGAAAGAATTATTTCATACCTGCCACCAGCAGAGACAGGAAGTCAGCTGTGGCCAAGCCCCCATCACAGGCAGCGCCCCCTGAAGAAAAAGCCTTTGCAGTGGCTGGGCAGTTTGTTCTGCTCTGTTACAGAAAACCAAACTGGCTTTAAAAATGTCTCTGTGGGAACCAGGCAGAGAGAGACTGCGGCCCAGTCTTTGAACCATGGTGGTTGAGGGAGCTGAGCCATAAAAACTGTTGCCACTGGGCTCTCCTAGGACAGGACCCCGCCTGGGGTCCCCAGCGTGGCTTCCTAAGCGAAGCCAGAAACTCACTCCGCCAGATACTGGATGCAAGTACATAAGCTGGCCTGGCCTTTCTGGTGCTCAGGGGTGCTCAGGGCTTGGCCTTGGTCACTCTAGGAGGTAGGCCATGTGCCGTCTGGGCCTTCCTGGGGAAATGCATAATCGGACCTTGTTTTGTCCAGTGCACCATCATTGGGTACAGTGGGAGCTGGTAGGGTTGATGAGGCACAGAGGACAGAGACTTGTTCATTTTGTAGGCCACATCAGTCAGTTCTCTGATCCCCTCATCGAGGTCACTGGTGAAGCTGTGGTTGCCATCGCCTGGCTGGGTAGGTTGCTGGGTTCTCCACTGTTGCTGTTTTGCAGGCCCTTGAGGCTCTGATAGGCGGCCTTCACTGTCTCAAAGTCCTTCCCTCAATGCTGGAGCCACAGCTGGGTGTCCCTGTCAGCACCCTGTCCTGTCGCTCACTCCTCTTCAGGCACTTCATCAGGCAGCAGATGAGGAAGGCCATCACTGAAGACGACTCTACAGTGCTCCCCTTCTGGGCACAAGTGAGAACGCCAGAACCCAACATCTGGTGACCTGAAGGGCAGTGGAACAGGATGATTGTGCCCACAGAAGTGCCATGACCATGAATGACTTGGATGGACCCCCACGGAGGTAAAGAAAGTCTACAGAATTGTAGATGGAGTTGTGTGGTAGCACGGCGGGTTAAGGGCACGTGGAGCAAAGCATAAAGACCGGCAGAAGGACATTAAAAACACATCAGATGGGAGTCCGGCGGTAGCACAGCCGGTTAAGCGCACATGGCGCGAAGCGGGAGGACCCGCATAAGGATCCCAGTTTGAGCCCCCGGCTCCCCACCTGCAGGGGAGTCGCTTTACAAGCGGTGAAGCAGGTCTGCAGGTGCCTATCTTTCCTTCCCCCTCTTTGTCTTCCCTTCCTCTCTCCATTTCTCTCTGTCTTATCCAACAACGATGACATCAATAAGAACAACAATAATAACTACAACAACAATAAAAACGCAACAAGAACAACAAAAGGGAAAATAAATAAATAAATATATTTTTTAAAGTCCATAGGAAAGAATTGTAGAGCTAGATTACTATGGAAACTCCATAGACAAGTACATACAAGAGCCTTTGCCAGGAAGAAATATACCTGCATTACCTGAGTGAAACCCAATATATTCAAAGGAAACTCCTGAAGGCTTTTAAATGAAGTTTTAAGCATAATTATAGATGTTACCAGCTTTGAGTGAAATGGAGCAAAGAGAGAATAGAATTCTGAGAACTTCAATGTTTTCATCATGACTAAAGATGAGATAAAGGTTATTGAGTCTGTTTTGTGTGGAAAGGCAAAGATGAAAAATGATGAATTTCTCACACTGTCAATAGGGCTCTAGGTAAACCTCACTGTTTTTTTTCAGACTAGTGACATAATATGATTCCTGGCCTCTGACATTTCATTTACTCTTTCATTCATTCATTTACATTTACTGGGGATTCACTGCTGTTGGCTGTCTTTTAAGATGGATAGGTCATGGGCAGTAGACAGATAAAATTGTGCCCATGTGTCAATAATTGTACTGTAAACCATAAACACTCCAATAAAAATAGAAAAAAAAGATAGATGGAAACATAGATAAGTGATAAATAAAGACAGGAATGCACTGAAGCTTCTCTCAATATGGTGGCGGAGGCTGGGTTTGGATCTACATTTTGTGCATGAAAAAGCAAGAACACTCAGTGTGCAAGCTATCTTGCCTGGCTGGTCTCTACCATCTTAAATAAAATGTCTGTGGCTATTTTTCTGCCTTTTTCTTGAGCTGCAGGAGAGGCATTTACCTGTGTGTTTAGGTTCTAGATCTTTAGATTGAGACCTCAAGGAACCATGCCTGAAGAGCTTCACTGATCCAGGTGGGGATTTATTTGTGGCACATTAGAGTTTGAACTAATACTGTGAAGGGGTTGCTTCATAGAAACTCTCAAAGGGAGAGTCTATTCTGACTTTATAGCCCAGAGAATGGGCTATAGATAATTAATAATGGTCATGGCTGGCTGTTATTATAGCCGTGCTCTTAAAGCTGGGCTGGCTGTTCTTTGATCACCTTGAACCAGTATAACATGGAAGAATTAATGCTTTGCAAGTCTATGTCTCACATTCAAGAGTACTACATGCTTTTTTTGCGTTTGTTTGGTGAGGTTTACCTGAAGTTGTACTGACAGTGTGAGAAATTCATCATTTTTCATCTTTCCCTTTCCACACAAAACAGACTCAATAACCTTTATCTCATCTTTCATCATGATGAAAACATTGAAGTTCTGGGAATTCTATTCTCTCTTTTGCTTTGTATTAATTAATATTCTCTACTCAGCAGAGTCCATGGAGCATTCCTGAGAGACATCAGAGTGAAACTATCTCCTGCCCTTTGACCTGCCTGTGTCTGGACATGAAAATGGCATGTGAGTTTGCTATGTTCACTAGGTGGGCTTCCATGAGATCAATATTTCTAGTTTCTCACTCTCACCTTTACCTGACATGATATCTCTGTTTTGAAGACTTTTCTGGTTTTTATTTCTCCAAAGAACAAATCCTGGTTTTCTGCAGAAGTAGCAGAAAAGTTGCTGACTACCTCTTCCTAGGGGAAGAATAAGAATAAGGGCATCAACCTGACGTTTAATCTCCATGTCTCATCGAAATGTTCCTCAGTACAGAGTAAAATCATCTTTCACCATTTCTAAGATTATCTAAGCATAAGTGACTTCGCATCGCTATCCTTCTGTCAGGTATTTAAGCTCATGTTGATATTGTCATTTTGGGTCATAAAGAACCTAATGAGTAGTCCAGGAGGTGGTGCAGTGGTAAACCTTTGGTATGAGGTCCCGAGTTCGATCCCTGGCAGCACATATGCCAGAGTGATGTCTGATTCTTTCTCTCTCCTCCTATCTTTCTCATAAATAAATAAAATCTTAAAATAAAGAACATAATGATTATATACTGTGTATATGGAGATTAATATTAAGAATCTGATACATTTGCAGCTATACCTGCACTGTTGTCTGCATTGTGTTGGCAAAAGATTTAACTGCAGTGTGGAATACAGGTTCCTTAATCAGCTGTCTAGATTCAAATGTTTTTTTTTTTCTTCTATTTTCATTTAAACTCATGCGACTTTGAGCAAGTTTCTCTCCTTTTGGCACTAGTGACTCCATCGGTAACAATGGAACTAATTGAATCAGCTCATAGGATTGTTGTGAAGATTGCGTATGATAATCTGTATAAATTTCCAAGATTATAGATGAATATTAACCCATCTTATTAATAATCTTGCTAAACCCTTATCCATCTCAATGGTTCTCAAATGAGGTGTCTCTATGGTGACATTTATGTGATCAAAATAAAGTATTGAATGTGATGGCAGCATTACTGTTTATTCATCTCTTTGACAGCTCATTCATCATCTCTGTGGGCTGTCTAAATGTCTGGGATTTGGTGTTTCAGCTTCTAGATCTTTCTGTTATTTCTCTTTGAGAAATTGCTACATGTGTGCAGAATTAATTACCTTTCAAACTTTTTTTTTAAAATCTTAAACAGGGATGTAGAGACATTTCCACATAGTTAAGGTATCATGGGTTTTATAGATTATGTACTGCTTGGAATGTCATAAAATATAATCATTGTTTTCTTTAGGTAGAATTTCAGTATGAAACATTTCATACCCCAAACCACAGAAATAGTGATCTCTTCTGAAAAGAATTGAAAATTGGAAACAAAATGTTGTAGTCAGGCTTACACAGAGCTATACAGATGGACCTCACTTTTGTGAAATGAATATCATACTAAAAGATTGTTAAGAATTTTCCTTCTTAACAGTTCCTGGAAAAGAATGACAGAGGATCTAGTGGGGGTTGTATTGTTGTGTGGAAAACTGAGAAATGTTATATATGTACAAACTGTATGCTTCTAGTCATTGAGTGTGTGTTGGGTAAAATATAGTCCCTCTTACTAAGCAGTACATAATCTAGTGGTGAAAATGGGCATAACACCAGTAATACTCAATGTATTTGCAAGAACTAGATAAAGTACAAGCTCATCTTCCATTGTTATTCTCATCTCTTCTTTCAAAGGCACTTTCCTCATTTAGGATACAATATAAATAGTCTTTTTTTTTTTTGCCTCCAGGCTTATTGCTGGGGGGTCAGTGCCTGCACTATGAATCCACTGCTCCAGGAGGCCATCTTTTACATTTGTTTGTTCTTGTCGTTATTGTTGTTTCTGTTGTTAGATAGGACAGAGAGAGATGGAGAGAGGAGGGGAAGACAGAGGGGGAGAAAAAGATAAGACACCTGCAGACCTGCTTCAGGGCTTGTGAAGCTCTGCCCCCCTCATCCCGCCAGTGGGGAGCCAGAGGCTCTAACTGGGATCCCTATACCCATCCTTGCACTACTGCCCGGCCTCTTCTAAATAGTTTTAATAGCTTTCACTTATTCATTAATAAACTAATATTTACAATTTCTACTACCAGACACAATGTTTGGTCCTGGGGAAGTCAGTGTAAATATTTTTTTTTCTTTTTATTAGAGTACTGCTAAGGTTTATGGTAGTGTGAAGAATTGAACTTCAGACCTTGTAGTTTCAGGTATGAAAGTCTCTGCTATCTGCCCCCACCCATTAACCATTCTATATATTAAGTAATCAATTCCGTGAAAATATGTTTGCTGATTATTAACATTTGAGGGGATACGTAGAATGATATCTGCATAGAGACAGAGAAAACCATATGGAAAACATAGTCAAGTTGAGATATGTAAGATAAAAATCAAAAGACTGAGAGGTAGAAATTAAAAGAATAATAGGAAAAATTGTGTGTGTGTGTGTGTGTGTGTGTGTGTGTGTGTGTGTGCAAAATAATTTTTGAATTTTGGAAAAAATAGATGAGTTTGTGTAACCTTAAGTAAAACAATCAAGATGAGAAGGTATTGATGATGAGTTTAGAAACAGGAAACAATCAGATAACAGAGAGTCTTAGAATCCATAACATTGTTTAAAAATGGATCTTTAAAAAATTTATTAGTGATTTAATATTGCTTTACAAAATTACATGGCAACAAGGGTATAAAGCCACTCCATTCCCATCATCAGGGTTCTGAATCTTCAGTCGCCCCACTGCAAGCCACCACAGTTTCCCTAAGGTTGTAGATATGGGCCAACCATCATCTCTACAATTGTCAACATTTACACATAGTTGCCCCTGTTTTCATCTGATCCAATTCTCTCGTCCTCTCCAAGCTATTCATGACAACATTACTACATCCATATGTCCCTCTCCTTTTCCTCTTCTCTCTCTTGGTGCTGGTGGAGCTGGAATTCAAAGAACTCTTATATTCTTCCTCCTATCACTTCTGGGAATATGGATCAGGATTATTTTGGGGGTGCAGAATGTAGGAGTTCTGGATTTTATAGTTGCTTCTCCACTAGATGTGGACATTGACAAGTAGCTCCATACCTGCCCCCCACCCTGGCTATTTCTTTCTTTCTTTCTTTTTTTTTTCCAGGGATCCAGAGCTCCAATGCAATGTTCCAGGACACAAATGGTGAGGTTGTCTGACTAGAGAAGTTAGGATGGAATCATGGTAGCATCTACAACTTGGTGTCTAGAAGGTGGCAGGACATAAAGTGAGACAAAATGGTTAATGAACAGGAACCAAAAAGTAGGAATAGAGCAGACGAGATGAGGGATTTTAGGGTAGAAGAAAGCTAGGAAGTCTACCTTAGTCATGTTTCTAGGGGCACACAATTAAGGTAGTTTTACTAGAGTTTGATAGCTAGTCTGAAGTTGGATAAAAATATCATCTGAGAAAATGGTGTCAGAGTAGTAAAAAGGGCTAGAAAGCTGTAGTAGAGCAGTGATTAGCTCCCATTCTTGAAAAAAAGTTCTGTGGATACAATTAACTGTTTACTGCCATCTACCTGAACCCAGGGCATATAAACGTATTTAACACCAGAGCCTGTGTAACATCTGGGTCCCTGGTGGTCTGAATTCACAGCTCATGGTCACATCTGGGAACACTGCATGCTGCAGTCATTTCAGGAACAGTCTTCCTTGAGTGGCAGGGCAGGGTAACCTATTCTTCCTTTGGAGACTGAATTTATGATGCATTCTTAAGACATTTCAACTATTAGGAAGCAATTTAACTTTGAGTTATATAATTGTCCCTTGATTATTGATGCATATACACCTGTACCCAGTATGCTAAACCTGAGCCTATATCTGGTAGCTGTCAGTTAAATGGTATGGATGTAGGTAGTCCCATATGTTAGGAAAGATCTCACCAGATTTAAAGAGTTGTGAAGTTGACTTCTCAGGATTGGTATCCGTGGTTACAGTCCACAGTAAGAATTCTGAAGCGGCATGATGTGGGGTGGCAGCTCCAATAGCCATTTAGTTGAAGTCAACATAAGTGGCATAGTGGTAAGCAACCACAGAGAAGAAATATCCAGAAGTATGTATTTTAGATACTTACAGGGTCAAATGGTTTTGATCTGTCTGGTCTAAATTTGAAGATGACTTAGTTGTTTAAAAAGCTATATTTGTAGATATATTTTTAGAGCTCCTTGAACAATTTAATCTTCTTATCAAGAGTTTGATCATCTTGCAGATCTAATGTATTAATTGTTTAGGCTAAAGGTAATATTTGTGCTTAAGGCTATGGTCTAGGCAGTTAGAGAGCTTGAGATATTAAATCTATTTTCACCTGACATTTAAGATTAATAATGATTTATGAGAATATAAATCAATAGGATGAAAATTTCACAGATTTCCTGCCACCAAAAGTTTTTGCCCTCCCACTCCACCAAGGTAAGCATAATTGTTTTCCAATCTAAATGTGGGAGAATGAAACCATCCTGTGGCTTTCTGGTACCTCTTTGCTTACTTCAGTAAGCATAGTGCTCTTGAGTTCCATCCAATTTACCCCAAAGGATGTTAAATCATCTTTTATATTGCTGTGTAGTACACCATTGAGTATCTGTCTCATAACTTTTTTATTCAGTCATCTGTTGAAGGGCATTTTGGTTATTTGCAATTTTTGGCTATTGTGGATAATGCAGTTATGAACATAAAGGTACATAAATCTCTTCAAGTTAGTGTTGCTATCTCTTTTGGATAAATGGAATTGATAAATAAGGCATTTCCAGCTGTATCTGCTTAAGGATTCTCCATCCTGTTCTCTGTAGTGGTTGTGCCAATTTGCATATCCACCAGTAGTATAACAGAGTTCCTTTCTTTCCACATTCTTTTCAGTACTTGCCCTCTCCTACTTTGTTGATGAAGGCCATTATCACAGGTATGAAGTAGTATCTCAATGTGGTTTTACTTTGCATTTCTCTGGTGATGAATGAATTAGAACATGTCCACATGTTGGTATGCTTCTAAATTCTGCTTCTAAGACCTTCTGTTTTGATCATCACATTAGGTTCGCTTGTATTGCTTAACTCTGTGGTCTATTTACATAATCATTGTTTTATTGGTTTAATCCCCACTGGTTTGTGCTACACACTTTTTCCTTTTCCCCACCCCCTAACCTATGTACTTCCTCTTCCTGACACTTCCACCTCAGGAGATATAAAGGACAGGATTTTCTAATGAATAGAGATTAGATTGTTGAACTGCATCCCAGTTCGTCAATAAAGATTGAGCTGCATTCCCAGCTCAGCCATGAGTCCCTGTCATCTCTCTCTCACCTGTGAAGCTAGCCCAGCAAGTGGCGCACCAATGTGGGACATGAACCTCGCCTCCACACACAAGCAGCAGACCTAAGAAGACCAGATAAGTAAAGCTGCTTGGCTACCCATCCACCATGGGCTGACTTCCTACTTATGTAGAGCTTTCCCAAAGCCTCTACTCTTTCTTCATGAGACAGTTTCTCTGTCTCTGGAACATTTTGCTCTGGGCCACACTTTGGTTCCCTGACTAGGAACTTTGGTTCCTTATGACTGTGATCATAGAGCTTGGGAGATGCACAGAGATTTCCCCTGGGACTTTCTGGACTCCCTCTCACATGTTTCCCATGGAGAAGGATTACTCTAATTTGAAGAGCATTCTCTAGTACCCTGGTGGTTCCCAGGAATGGAGACATGTGGTTAGTTCTACCCTCTTAATTTGATTCTTTCTTCGACAGGAAGATGTTTTTAAAAATGGGTGCATGCAGCAATCTCGCAGGAACTGTCAAAGCACCCTAAATTGAATTTTGAGGAGCTTTTTGGATTAGGATGCCCTCTGGGGACTCATGATACAACATTGTGAGATCTAATTAATCTGGTTCAAGGTAAAAAAAAAAAACAAACTACCTAACACTTTTCTCTCGATTCCCCCTGTTGTTCTCTCTGAATATTTTAAGTTTGCTGTCTGCTTTCAGTTGCATTTCATAAAAGAGTGATTCAAATGATTGAATTTTTGTATGACATTGACTTTACAAAAAAAAAAAATGCTGGATGCAGCCATTATTTCTAGAGACATCCAGAAATAGCCCCAAAATTGTTTTTTTCTCTTTTGACTTTTTACATCTTGGAAACGTTTAATCCTGAAAACTGTATGAGTATGGGTGCAGTAGAAAAAGCAATGGTTATGTTAATGATTCTTATGCTTGCGGCTTCTAACCATGGTTCTTCTGTTTACCTTTCCACATTTTATTGAGTTTAAACTGCTTAAACAACCTTAAAATCATACTAGATTATAGTAAACTTCCAATCTGCTACAAGTTTTGTTTCACAAGTAAGTGAATTACAGCTGTCAAGTCTTCACATGAAAAAGCATCTGCTCTAATGAAATTCCCAGAAATCCATTTGGACCCCAGTTCTCTGACATCACCCACAAGATGGCATGTCATTTTTCTTTCCCAAAATACTTCAAAAATGAACATCAGTGAATTCAGAATGCCGAAGAAGGAGGAAGAAAGGAAGACAAGAAAAAGAAAAAAAAAAAAAGAAAAACAAGAGAGTAAAGATAAGAAAAAGAACTGTAATAAAAGAGCAGTGAAAGGAAAGAGTTTTTATTTTATTTTATTTTATTTTATTTTTTGATTAGCTAGGAGGAGGGAGAAGGGGAGAGTGAGTAGAGGAGGTAGGAGTAGTGAAACAAGTTCCTCTCACAATGGGCAAGCCGCCTAGTCCTTTAGCACTGGAAAATACACTAAGAGTTAATTCTGGTCAACTTAAAGGAGGGGGATAAAGAGATACACACACACACACACACACACACACACACACACACACACACACACACATATATATATATATATATTAGTAATAAAATAAAGTAGGGTAAAAAAAAACTGTCCCAGATTGCCTCAAGCAGCCTGAGCAGAGGCAGCTGATTGTTAAGAAAGTAAAGCAAAAACAAACAAACAAACAAACAAACACCAAAAAAACAAAATGGGGGGAAAAAACAAAAGAAAAAACACCTCAGAGAAGTCTTTCCATTTTGTAGGTTCAGTTGGCCACATAGACAGAAAGAAAGAGGGCCAAGGGTTTCAGAAAGGAATAGGAAAGGAATGGAACCCCTGTTGGGCCAGGAATCTTGGTAAAGAAAGAACCTCAACAGGGGAGCCTGCTAGGAGTCTGCTAGGAGCAGGGTCTGGTTGGGGGGAGGGAGAAGGGGTGCACTTTGAGAATAATAAAATATTTTTCCTTTCTTTTTTCCCTCTATATTCTAACTCAAACTGAGTTATATTCACCCCTTGGTGTCACAGCTAGGACCCAGAATTTATTGTCCTTCTGAAGGCAAAAAATCCTACTGTTTCCAGCAGATTTTGTTGGGACTCAGGCCAGTAGCTCCATCTCGGTCACCATCTTGTCTCCACCCCAGGAGGGTTTCTTTACATTCAAATGTACTTAGCACATTTTGGTCTCTTCTTCTCTCCTTGTCCTGGGTCATGTACCTAAATAAGTAAGGGATATCTGCTTTCATTTGAGGAACCAAGTGTTAACTTGTTGAGTGATATTGTTTCTTGAAATCTTTGGTTGAAATTTGACAAATTTTTCTAGCAACAAGTCCTGTATGGAAGAGCTATATTAAAAACTCTAACTCTTTATCATTTTTGGACTTTTGTATTAAATATTCAGTAGTCCATATCAAATATTTAAATAGTGAGAAAACTCATGAAAATACTAACTTACAAAGACATTTATTACCCATGAGAACAAATTAAGAAAAATCAATACTTGTGTGAATTTTCTGACTTGTGTTTAGTTAACTAGTAATTAACACAAGAATATAATTTGTATTTTCTCTCTTTGTGTTAATAATAGAACTGTTCATAAGATGAGCAAGCCAGACATTGACAAGTGCTAATTAATTTCAGAAATGGAGACTTTCCATTGCTAAAGGACTTTCTCATTGTCTTCTTTGGAGAAGAAAATAGTACACCACTTTCTAGATTATCTTTCACTTTTTAAATTACAATTATATGTATTTTTTTTACTTTGTTCTGTCCTTTTTTTTTTTATTAGAGGTCTAATATTGACCTATAAAATTATGAGATAATGGGGTATAATTTAACATAATTCCCACCATCAGAGTTCTGTGTCTCCATTTCCTCCATTGGAAACAGCAGTTCTCTCCCAAGGTCGCAGATATGGGTTGACTATTAGTCCATAACAGTTTAACAGAGTTCCTTTTTTTTTTCACATTATCTCTAACACTTACCATTTCCCTTTAGTTACTGCAGACCATCCTCATAGGCCTGAGGTAGAATCTCAATGTTGTTTTAATTTGCACTTCTTTAACAATAAGTGAAGTGGGACTTTTAAAAAATATGTCTAAGTATCATCTCTATGTATTTTTTTTATATTTTTTTAGAAAACTGTCTGTTCAGATATTTTGTCCACTTTAAATTAAAAATCGCACTGCTTGAGGTTTTTGTTGTTGTTGTTGTTGTTGAGCTGTATGGTTTCTTTACATATGCTTGATATCAATTAGTTATCAGATGTATGATGTTTAAATATTGTCTCCCTGTTGCTAGGATGTCTTTTTATTTATCATTTTGGAATTCTCTTTTGATGTTTGGAAGCTTCTTTTCTTCTTCTTCTTCTTCTTCTTCTTCTTCTTCTTCTTCTTCTTCTTCTTCTTCTTCTTCTTGTTCTTCTTGCTTGCTTGTAAGTGAGTTCATCAAAAGAATGTTTTGAAATTTCTATGTAGAATAGAACCCAGCTTCACAATCTGACCATGCTCCAGGCTCTCTCTATTCCTTTCATATTTATTACCTTTGTACTTTCTTCTTCAAGCTCTCTTCCAGGAATGAATTTTCTTATTTTAAGTCATAATCAACAGGAACTGGCTTCCACATAACTATACTGGGTATATTTGTCCTATATTTTCTATCTTAATCTAACCCATTCTGTGTCAGTTTGGTTCTATGTCCTGAGAACATGAACACAGTAACAAAGATACCCAGTTTTTGAATGCATTTTATCTATCTATATAATCTATTATCTATCACCTATCTATCATCTCTCTATTTTTGGCTGCACCCTAGAAAGAAATCATATTATTCCTCTACTACAGACACCTGAAGATAAATCTGGTTCTCGGTTTTCTTCATTCCTGCTATTTCAAATTTTCCTTTATCCATGTAAAAAATTGTTTTCTTTAAGAAGACCATTATGCTTTTTCTTTTGTTTTCTAGTACATGAAAGCAAGTTTTTAACCTACTTTTCTCTCTGCCTCCTTGTGTGTTATTTAAAGCATTTTTTCACTGTTTCTCAGCAGGACAATCCACTGCTTCATGCAAAATACCTTTTCCTACTCTGAAATCTCACAGTCTTCTGACTTCACTTCTCCCTGTCATCACCACTCAGACCTCCTTTGAAGTGTATATTACCCCACATGAAAATGTAGGCTCATTTGTGGCGTGATTTCCCTTTCTTTTCTTTTTTTTTTTTCTGGCAATATCTTAGATGATCTTGATTTATGATTTGATGTCCAATAAACTGCAGTTTAGCTTATTCACTTACATGTTAGCAAAGAGTTTCCATATAGGCAACACTGATAGCTTTGTATGTTTATAAGCCATTTTCTTTTTCAAAAATTAGATAAAGAGAGGGAGAAAGGAAGAGAGAGACACAACGTTGCTCCAAATTCCATGGGACTTGCCTTGGAGTCACAATGCTCATATATGGTGCTGAGGCTCAAACTCTTGGTTTTATACATTGTAAGGATCAAAGTCTACTGATGGAGCTGTCCAGTGGCAGTATTAACATTTATTTCACAAAATAAAATTAAAGAAATGAGAAAGAGGGAGACAGAGACCAGAGAATCAATTTAGCATGTGTGGTGCCAGTGATCATACTCAGGAATTCATGTGTGCAAGTCCCAAGCTCTACCACTGCACAACCTCCCAGACTGCCAGAGGTATTTTCATAATAACAACTTCTTAATTATACCTTTGTGCTATCTCATACTGTTCTTTTTAAAAAAATGCTGCAAAGAAGATGCTATCATGTCCACTCTTGGGAAGAGGAAAAAAAAAAGAAAAGAAAAGAAAGCTTCACAGGCAAAACATTTTGTGCATGGTTGCAGAGTGAATCTCAATCTGTAAATTGTGCTATGTTTTTGATATGGCTCCAAGTTCTATTATAAGAGGCTGCTGGAACATGGTGATATAGGACTTTGGTGATGGGTGCAGCGTAGGACTAAACCCTGCAATCTTACAATCTTGTAACCCACTATTAATCAAAAGTAAAAATGAAAACACACAAGGGATTACTATTGTCCCAGCTACACCTGTAGTGCTTGAGTACAACAAAGGAGCAGGTGAAAGGCAACAATTTTTGTTTTGTCTTCTGACACTCATTCCCTGAGCCTTGCAAAAATCAAAATGTTCAGGAGCGGCCGTTTATTTCTGATAAATGAATAAATGCAATCAGTTTTGTCTGAAACCATTATTCCACACTGAAGCGAATGTTATTGCAAAGTGGAAGATGTTTTGAAAGGTATCACTGAAAGAAAATCAGTGATTAAACAAATGATGTAGAAGAATAGCTCAAGTTATTTGGCACCTGGAAATAAGAAGCAGCTCTGGCCAAAGGGTAGATAGCATAATGGTTATGTAAACAGGCTCTCATGCCTGAGACTCTAAAGTCCCGGGTTCAATCCCCTGCACCACTATAAGACAGAGCTGAACAGTGCTCTGATAATAAATAAATAAATAAATAAATAAATAAATAAATAAATAAATATGCAGCAATGAGATGTTTTAGGCATGGGCTCCTATCAGCCTCGTCATGAAACCTGCATTCATGAAAATCTAGAAGACTTCAGATGTTGAGTGAGTTGTATTGTCCGAACATACATCACCAGAATGTTTTTTTCCCCAGTTTTAAAGTTTATGAACCTGAGTCTGAGAGAAATATGGCTTGTGGAGGCCAGGCAGTGGAGAACCCAGTTAAGCACACAAGTTACAAAGTGCAAGGACCTGCTCTAGGATCCAGGCTCAAATCCCAAGTTCCCCACTTGCAGGGGGGTGAGGAGCTTCACAAGTAGTGAGGCAGATCTCCTTGTGTATAATCCCTCTCATTTTTTTTAAAGTTTACTTTATTTATAAAATAAAAATAGAAAATATCAACAAAACCATAGAATAAGAAGGGTGAAAATTCACACATTCCCCACCACCAGAGTTTCATATCCTATCCCCTCCGTTGGAAGTTTTCCTATTCTTTCTCTCTCAGGGAGAATGGACCCAGAGTCATTTTGGGTTGCAAAAGGTGGGAGATCTGGTTTTTGTTATTGCTTCTCCAATGGACATGGACATTGACAGGTTAATCCATACTCCCCGTCTGTCCCTATATTTCCCTACTGGGGCAGGGCTCTGGAGAGGTGGGGTTCCAGGGTACATTGGTGAGGTCATCACTCCAGGCAAGTCAGGCTGACTTCATGGTAGCATCTACAACTTGGTGCTTGAAATGTGTCTTCCTTGTGTTTCCTCCTTTCATTCAGTAGTTCTTGTCAGGTGGGGTTGATGTGTCCTTTAGTTCTTGAATATTTGAGAAAATCTGTATTTCCCTCTCATATTTGAAGGATATTTTTGCAGGATACAATATTAATGACTGGAATTCCCTATCCTTTAGAACTTTGAATATTTCATTCCACTCTCTCCTTGCCTCTAGAGTTTGTGAGGAGAAATCTGATGAAAGTCTTATAGCTCTGCCTTTGTAGGTAACTTCTTTCCTTTCCCCAGCAGCTAGCAATTTTTTTTCTTATCATTTACTTTTGATAATTTTATGGTAATGTGCCTTGGCATTAGTTTTTTTGTATTTAGAAATCTGGGTGATCGTTCTGCTTCTTGAATGAGAATGTTCTGATGGTTTCCTAAGTGAGGAAAGTTCTCAGCTAAAATTGCTCTGAAAATGAACTCTAGGCCTTTGGCCTTGTCCTCCTCTTCAGATATACCCATCACTCTTATAGTCAATATTTTGGTGGAGTCTGCAGTTTCAATGAGAATTGCTTCAGTCTTTCTGAATCATTTATCTCCCTCATGTGTGAACTGAAAGAACAGGCTGGCTGTATCTTCTAGATTGGAGATTATTTCTTCTGAATATGTGGATCTACTTCTTAAGCCTTCTGCCTGGGCATGGATTGCAGTTATAGCATCTTTTACTCTCTGGAGTTCTAACTGATGTTCTTCTTTCAAGATTTAAAGATTCTTAGTGAACTCTGTCATACATTCCTCTCTTGTGTTTTAATGGTAACATGCTCTTTTAATTATTGCTTAAATTCTTGGAGAGTCCTCATAATGAGCTCTCTGTAGCATGTCTCTGAGAATCTCTCTAAATCTGTAATTCCCTGAATTTCCTCTGTTTCATTTATGTTTGGCTGATAAGGCATAGTTGGCTGTTTAGTTCTGTTTCTCTGCTTGTGTATTTTTTGTTCTTGTCATTGATGGCCAGAAGGTGGTGCTGTTGTCATCTCTAGGTTTCTCTTGTTTGTATCTGTAGCGGGTGGGATGGGGTGGGAGGGCAGTTGCTTTGGGATGTCTTGTGGTCACAAATGCCCTGTTTTATGCTATGTCCTTGCCTTAAATTCAGATGGCTTAAACCCCCCCCCCCCCCAGTCAAAGACTGAGAGGTTTTATGCTCCTGTCTCTTTTCTTCTGGCACTAGGAACAATTTTACTTGCTTGCTGTGCTTAATGTGAACTCACCAAAATGGCACAGCTCAGTGCCTGTGTCACCCAGAGCTCTGATTTGACTTTGCTTTTCTTCAACCAGTGCCTGTGCCCCTTTTTGCTTCAACCATGCAGAACTTTCAGCTGTAGATTATGACTTCATTTGGGTCTCTTGTACTTATTTGCTATTTTGGGACAAGACATTTGGTCCCAGTTATTCCATGGCCATGTCTTAATACAGAAGTCCTCTAATCTCTTCCTCCCTACCTTCTCCTCCTCTCTGAATTTCTCTCTGTTTTATCCAATAAAATGGGGGAAAAATGGTCATGAGAAGTAGTGAATTCATAGTGCCAGCACCAAGCCCCAGTAATAACCCTGGATACATAAAAAAGAAAAGATGGCTTGTGAAACATCCGGTTAGATCCTGTATAATTCCCTTATTCCCTTTGTTACATGGTGTTGACACAAATCACAAGACTCAAGAGTAATGACAGAAGTCAAAATCAAAGATGGTCTAGCCATTGAACACAGGGATTTTTTTTTCATGTGCCTTTATGTGTGATCCCAAATTAGCTCTCAGCTGGCTGGGGCTCCACAGAGCCCCCTGATCCCATCCAGGGGAACATTTCATAGAAGACATTCAGATAAATGGAGATAAACAACTTAAGAAGCATGATAGTAGGATGATAAAGAGAAGACATTGTTAGTGCACAGATTTAAAAAAAGAGGAGATCCAACACCTATGGGCATCTAATCTTTGATAAGGGGGCCCAAAGGATTAAATGGAAAAAGGAGGCTCTCTTCAATAAATGGTGCTGGAAAAACTGGGTTGAAACATGCAGAAGAATGAAATTGAACCACTTTATCTCACCAGAAACAAAAATCAACTCCAAATGGATCAAAGACCTAGATGTCAGACCAGAAACAATCAAATACTTAGAGGAAAACATTGGTAAAACACTTTCCCACATACACCTCAAGGACATCTTTGATGAATCAAACCCAATTGCAAGGAAGACCAAAGCAGAAACAAACCAATGGGACTACATCAAATTGAAAAGCTTCTGCACATCCAAAGAAACTATTAAACAAACAGAGAGACCCCTCACAGAATGGGAGAAGATCTTCACATGCCATACATCAGACAAGAAACTAATCACCAAAATATATAAAGAGCTCAGCAAACTTAGCCGCAAAAAAGCAAATGACCCCCATCCAAAAATGGGCAGAGGAAATGAACAAAACATTCACCACAGAGGAGATCCAAAAGGCTAACAAACATATGAAAAACTGCTCTAGGTCACTGATTATCAGAGAAATGCAAATCAAGACAACACTAAGATACCACCTCAC
Organism: Erinaceus europaeus; assembly: GCF_950295315.1. Classification (NCBI taxonomy): domain Eukaryota; kingdom Metazoa; phylum Chordata; class Mammalia; order Eulipotyphla; family Erinaceidae; genus Erinaceus; species Erinaceus europaeus. Next base: position 178,605,450 of record NC_080164.1, read on the forward strand.
TCCTGTAAGAATGGCATACATCAAAAAGGACAGCAGCAACAAATGCTGGAGAGGATGTGGGGACAGAGGAACCCTTTTACATTGCTGGTGGGAATGTAAATTGGTACAGCCTCTGTGGAGAGCAGTCTGGAAAACTCTCAGAAGGCTAGACATGGACCTTCCATATGACCCAATAATTCCTCTCCTGGGGTTATACCCCAAGGACTCCATAACACCCAACCAAAAAGAGGTGTGTACTCCTATGTTCATAGCAGCACAATTCATAATAGCTAAAACCTGGAAGCAACCCAGGTGCCCAACAACAGATGAGTGGCTGAGAAAGCTGTGGTATATATACACAATGGAATACTATGCAGCTATCAAGAACAATGAACCCACCTTCTCTGACCCATCTTGGACAGAGTTAGAAGGAATTATGTTAAGTGAACTAAGTCAGAAAGATAAAGATGAGTATGGGATGATCCCACTCATCAACAGAAGCTGACTAAGAAGATCTGAAAGGGAAACTAAAAGCAGGACCTGATCAAATTGTAAGTAGGGCACCAAAGTAAAAACCCAGTGGTGAGGGGTAGGCATGTAGCTTCCTGGGCCAGTGGGGGGTGGGAGTGGGCGGGAGGGATGGGTCACAGTCTTTTGGTGGTGGGAATGGTGTTTATGTACACTCCTAGCAAAATGTAGACATATAAATCAGTAGCTAATTAATATGAGAGGGGGAAATCAATTGTATGTCTCAAAGTTTCTCAAAAGACAAACCGAATCTTTTTAATATATAGGCTATGTATTTGATATGCGGACTCTCTCAAAAGCCTAGACCAAGTAGATTAGAAGCTTCCAATAGCACAGCTATATACAAGATACTGGGTACTGTCCAGCAAACCATAACAAAGGGACTTTTCAAAGTTAACCCAATTAACAAATAATGTGATGATAATATTAACTATTGAGTGTCTTTTTGAACCCTAAGACAGCAGGAACCTCACATCTTCACTATAGAGCCCCTACTTCCCCCAGTCCTGGAACCCTTGGATAGGGCCCACTTTCCCATATGCATCTCCCAATCCAAACCAAATAACATTGCATCTGCCGATCACAACCTAACCAAAGCAACGATTGCTACCTCAACATGCTTCACCTCAGAATGTATCCAGAGACTTCACGTGTGGAATGACAACCCTTCAGCTTCATTACTCGGGTGAGACCTTTCCTTTAATAGTACACTCTAATTTCATCTCAGGTAGTTCACTTTCCAACAAAGTCCCATAACCTAGATATACACCAGTTTCTGTGAGAGAGAGCTTATGTGCACACGTATCCATAAACTACTGCAAAATATATACCTGAAAGCAGGACTACACTAGAGTTTGCAGTGAGTACCTCCCTAACACTTCCTCTCCACTATTCCAAGCTTGGGATCCATGATTGCTCAACAAATTGTTTGGCTTCATATGTTAACTCTGTTTTCAATCACCAGGTTCCAGATGCCACCAGGATGCTGGCTAGGCTTCCCTGGATTGAAGACCCCACCAATGTGTCCTGGAGCTCAGCTTCCCCAGAGTCACACCCTACTAGGGAAAGAGAGAGGCAGACTGGGGGTATGGACCGACCAGTCAACGCCCATGTTCAGCGGGGAAGCAATTACAGAAGCCAGACCTTCTACCTTCTGCATCCCTCAACGACCCTGGGTCCATGCTCCCAGAGGGATAGAGAATGGGAAAGCTATCAGGGGAGGGGGTGGGTTATGGGGATTGGGTGTTGGGAATTGTGTGGAGTTGTACCCCTCCTACCTTATGCTTTTGTTCACTAATCCTTTCTTAAATAAAAAATTTAAAAAAAAAAAAGAAAAAGAGGAGATATAAAAGTCCTTGCTAGAGACACCAATGTTAAAATATAACAAAAGTGAAAAGAAACCATGGGAAATTATTCATGAAAAAAAGGTTAAAAACTCATTATATAATTGCAAGAAGAAAGAGACTTAAAAGCTGTTCACGAAGAAATGGTCAAAGACTTAATTGATTGCAAGAACTATGTGCACCTGTAGAAAATTCACCAGCTTTAGGAAGTGGTCCTGATGGTTACTGACCCTTATTTCTGCACAGTGGACAGTTCCAGATAGAGTATGTCTTTCTTGAACACTCTGGTGTTCTCAGTGGTAAAGCTTTTACTTTTAACTTAACAGCTGACATCAACTGGCTCTTCAAGTTTCCCTCATTTTTTTCCATGACAGGAGCTGCTTATCCTCTTCTTCATGAAAAGAACCATAGCAGGTTGCTTGTGGCAGGTTATAGGTGTGAGTCATTCCATCCGGTAGACAGTCCCACACATGCCTAAGCTCACAAGGCTCCCTCAGGTATGCCACAAGCATCAGGATGGGCGTGAAGATCATTGTCATGTACCTTCAGTTCATGCACCAAGCACAACAGTTTCTCAAAATCCAGTCAGTTCCTAGGATGTCAAGAACCAGCCATGTAGCCTGTGGATTTTGTTGATATCTGGGCCTTGCAAACTTCCTTTCTCCATCCCGGTCAAGCAATAAAATGGAATGTTTTCTTGGTGTGCTACAGTGCTCCAATTAAGATCAATGTGATGCAAGCTGTGTCAAAGAGTATATTGTGAAATATCGGATTTCACCGAAAGACAGAGGTTCAATTTATCCTCCCCCACCCCAGCAGGCGTGCCCATCTAATCAGAAGAATAGATCTGCTGCTGAGTTCTTTTTAGACATGATACCTCAGGAAGATGAAAGTGCAATTACATTCCGCTGCTGGGTGGCAGTTTGAAAGGAGGTAAAGCAGGTGTCTGAGAGAGAGAATGAACTCGGAGACAATGGCTGCCTCTCCAACAATGAGCTGTGGAACATGAAGGTGACACGAGGGATGGATATTTTTAAAATGATGACAAGCAACAATAGGCTTGGGAGTCGTTTTGAGTATCTGTCAGGCATCCATCAGACAATGATTCTCTGTTTGTTTGTTGAGAGCCAGTGAACTTACAGGGAAAACACTTTCAACTCGGCTGAACATAATTGCTTCCTGAAAATAGATTCTGATGAGCGAATCAAGATGACTCGCTTCTGGCTGTCGCCTTCTTCGAGCTGTGTTGGGATTTACAAAAGCACTTTCCTTCACACTTTCTCAAGCACTGTTTTGAGTGTTTTGCCAGGTGCTGGCAATAGAACTAAACAAAACCCAGAGGTTGTTATTGCAGGACAGAAAGACCAAGGATTCCGCACACAAGTCAGCACCCTGGACAGATTCCACTCAATGCACCAGAATGTTACAAATTCAACCTATTAGGCATGCTTCTGAGATCGCAGTGCAAATTGAGGCTTAAAGGAGAGGCTTGAGCCCCCCCCCATTTCTGTATAAGTTAATAGCACTCAGCTTTGGTTTGATATATCTGTGTTTGTAAAGAGTTTTTGATTTAAAAAACAAACTCACTGCACATGAGATGCCAAAAACAACAACAACAACAAAAAAAAACCCCAAGCCCTGCATGTAAGGGGATAAGTAATGTGTTACAGACATGGAGTTGTTGTTATTGTTGCTTTTCTTTTTATTTGCTTTCCCTTTCTTTTTCCCTTATGTTTTATTGACACTAGTATTATCACTGAAGCTTCTTACCTGCACTGCACTGCTTCACGACTTGTAAAGTTATCCTCTGAAATTGGAAACACCTAGGGCTTGGCTCTAGGTCCTGGAACATGCTAATGCATTTGCTTTACCAGGTATGCCACATCTTGGCCCAGCTAAAGGATTTTTCATGAGGTGCTGTGGTTTCTAGTCAAAGTGTGCGTGTGCGTTGTGTGTAGGTGTGTGTGTTGTACTGTAGTGAGCTGGAAGGAGCTTTCAAATTGCTTTCAGAATGAAGGTATATGTTTTTAGACTCCCAAAAATCTTCTCTGGGAGGGCGTCCATGTAACAATGTCCAATGTCTTAATAAACTCTCCCCAGCATCAAATGTCCATTTCTCCTCAGAAGAGAGATCTGACCTTTGCAGACAAGCCTACCTTTCTTCCAAATCCCTGTGAGGTCTGATCAGCGTTGCAAAGGTCAGTCTTATTATCATGGCCTTTGGTTGACCTGACCTTTGGCTTTACTCTGTTCTCTTCCTTTGGGATGGCTGTAGAAATCAGTTAGCAGAGGCAGCCAATAATCACTGTGCCCTCTGGAGTCTTGAAAATTCTCTGCAGTTTTGATAAGTTTACTTAGAAGTTGAAGGGCAGTAAGTGAAAAGCACATCTCGTGCCCATGTTCTCAAATCTCACTGGTGATCTCCTGCTACGGATCCCTCAACCTTCCATAGAATCCCGTGCAAGTATAGTGAAGATGTCTCGATCTATCACATCAATCATGTGAGGAGAAGTTGTCAGCATTCAAGAGACCTTTGGGAAATCTCAGGAAACAGATGAAATCTCTTGGAACCTTGATCTCCCTCATCTGTAAGCAGGTATATGGGTGGGCCTGACGTTCCTGAGAATGCTATTCCAGCAAACAAAATGACAGTCTCTGTGCACAAACTTCAATATCATCTACTACGTTTTCTTTTTATTGTTGTAGTTTTATTGTTCTTGTTATTGATGTTGTCGTTGTTAGGTAGGACAGAGAGAAATGGAGAGAGGAGGGGAAGACAGAGAGGTGGAGAGCAAGATAGACACCTGCAGACCTGCTTCATCGCCTGCAAAATGACTCCCCAGCTGGTGGGGAGCCAGGGGCTCGAACCGGGATCCTTATGCCAGTCCTTGTGCTTTGCGCCATGTGCGCTTAACGTGCCGATAATCACTATGCTCTCTGGAGTCTGCAGTTTTGTTGAGTTTACTTAGCATTTGAAGGGCGTAAGTGAAAAGTGCTACCACCTTACTCCCCATTGTACTGCTTTTTTCTTCAACTAAACTGTGGAATGTATTTCCCGTAGGCCCTTCGGCTATTTGTCTCTTCGTTTGTGTTTGTGTGTGAGGAGTTTTAATTCAGGCTACACACATTTGGGAAAATCAGTTAAGCTATGAAAAATGGTTTGAACTGTTTCATCACCAAAGACTTTATCCTGGTTCTCTTTGACTTGGACCTTTTTTTCACCTGGGTCCATCTCTAGTTATTCACAGTTTTCACTTCTTTGTATTTTCCAACTCCTTGCAACTCCTATTTAAATCTATAGTAACATTTACTTTAAAGCCTAAGTCACATGATTTAGTTCATGGCTTGTGAACAACTCACTCATTTCCATAGTCTGTCACTCATCTTTTATGAACTGAACTCCTAAATACAGGGCCCAGACATCAAAATGGGTACATCTGCTTGCTCTGTGGAAAAACATAGTCTACTTCTTGCATGTCCCTTGGCAAAGGAGAAGCGCAAAAAAGAAGAGTTTGGTTGTAGTTCTAAAAATGCTGAATTCTGAGAAGAACTATTTTGAAGCCAGGACACAGGAGTTTCTCCCAGGACTCCTGTTATTTAGTCAGATATTTTAAATGATGCCTTATTCCAAAACCAGTTCTATATTTGATGTATACATATGCTGAATGGTCTTAACTATCAAATTCAAGCAAAACCTATGAAAGCCATAGGCCCCTAGAAACATACTTAAAATAGATTAGACTTCCTAGCTTCCTTCCAACCTAAGATCCCTATTCTCAGCTGCTCTATTCTGACTTTTTGGTTCCTGTTCATTAATCATTTTGTTCTGTTTTATATCTTACCATCTTTCAGCCACCAAGTTGCAGACACTATCACGATTTCATCCTGAATTCCCTGGGTAGATGATGTCACCAGTGTGTCCCAGAACCTCACTTACCCAGGGCCCTACCCCACTGGGGAAAAATAAAAACAGGCTGGGGGTATGGATCTACCTGCCTATGTCCCTGTCCAACAGAGAAGCAATTAAGAAGCTAGAACTCCTACCTCTGCACCCTAGAAAGAATTTTGGTCCATACTCCCAGAAGGAGAAAAGTAATAGGGGAAGATGACCAGAGGGCTCTGAATTTCAACTCCAACAGGACCAGGAGAGAGAAGGGGGACATTCAGAAGTAGTAAAAGGTGTGAGTGTGACTTGGAAAGAAAGAGAAGATGGGACCATGGAAAAAACATGGGCATATATATATATAAATATAGACAGCTGTAGAAATAATAGTCAACCCATATCTGTGACCTTGGGAGAACTACTTTAGCTTCCAGTGAAGGGGATGAGTATGCAGATCTCTGATAGTGGGGATGGGATGCCTTGTTTTCTTATAATTTTGTAAATAAATATTAAGTCACTAAGAAAATTTAAAAAATAAAAATAAAAAATAGCCATATATACAGAATGGTGTCTGTTACACTCCCAGGTTACCCTGTATTATAACCCACATGGGAATTAATTTTGAAAATCTGAGACAGAAATAATTTAGTGACTTCTGGCAGCAATAATTTTTTTCTTTAGTAATTTTGCATGTTTGACTCCTTTTCATTGTTGCTCTTGTTCCTGGCTGTCACAAAGCTTAGGAATAAATTTCGCTGTCGATCTGATCTTCATACTTAAAATATTTATTTCCCATTCATTTGTTTGAATTATATTTTTAAGATTTACTCAATATTTATTTATTTATTTATGAGAAAGACTATAGCACTGCTTACAGATTTGGCATATGTGGTGCTGGGGACCAAACCTTGAACTTGTGTCTTAAGGGTGAGGTAATTCCCCCACTACACTTTATAATATTGATACAGGAATGCCTTTTTTTTTTTTTTTTTTTTGGTGTGTATGTTGAGTTAGTCTATACTCTAAACACAAACTCTGGTTACAAAACTAAAAAAAAAAAAAAAGACTACTGTGCTTTTTCTGGCTTATTTTCACATTGCCTTCCCTCTATCTCACTTGGCATGAAATGTGACAACAATATTGTTACCTAAAGATGTTTCCTCTCTCCCAAATTGTTAGACATTTCTCACTGTGAATAGTTTTTGTTTTCTCTTTCAACCAACTGAGTTTCTTTATTCATTCATTCTCTCTCTACTTACCTTTTCTTCCTTCTAGCTTTGTATTTCTATCTCCCTCACTTCTGACTCTTATTTCTAATAATTTTAGATATATTCTTTTGACTTTTGCACATGCTACTCACTGCTTTTGCATCTCTAGCTCCCTATTTTAAATTAATGCTGAGATAGCTGTCTGAATTATTCTTACATTCCTACTTATAAGTCACACTTAAGTGTCCCTGGTTCTTCTGCCATTGGAGCAGGGCCCTACCCTGATGTAACTGACTGTGCTTTAATGAGGCCAAGCCATATGGAACCAACACAGCAGGTATTTCCTCACCCTGGCTGAAAAAAATATCTTTTGAAAAATATTTTTTCATTATTTATTTTCTCTTTTGTTGCCCTTGTCTTTTTTTTATTGTTGTTGAAGTTATTGTTGTTGTTGTTGTTAATGTTGTCATTGTTGGATAGGACAGAGAGAAATGGAGAGAGGCAGAGGAGAGAAAGACACCTGCAGACCTGCTTCACCGCCTGTGAAGCAACTCCCCTGCAGGTGGGGAGCCCGGGGGGGAGGGGCTCGAACCAGGATCCTTATGCCGGTCCTTGCAGAAAAAATTACCTTTAATAGGGGCAAAGAACGGATCAGCGACAATGATAGCTCTAGTTCAGTGGCTTTTCTGATGTACTTTAGAAACTAGTGTGGAGAATCTTGGTCAACTCAACCATCACTTAAGTGCTCTTGCCTGGGCTGTTCTCTCTCTCTCTCTCTCTTGAAATTCTTTCTTATATACTTTAGTTTTCTCTCTCCTCCTTCTTGTTATTATCCTTCAAGGGTTAGTCCACCCATCGCTGATAAAGGATGTTGTCTTTGACTTTTGCCTCTGTGTCCTTTCCTGATCTTAGAGAACACTTTTCTTTCTGTCTAACGTTACCATTTCATTAAAATTGTTTTTTTTTTTTTTTCTGTATCTGGGCCTCTCCTAGTCTTTGAAAACCCTATCCAAGTCAATCTTCTTTTTTTGTGTTTCTCTTGCTCTTGAGGTTCTAGCCTGTTCTAGAATACACAATGAGATGGGACAGGGTATTGAGTCTCCATCTTCCATTTCAACTTAGAATAAGAATCTTTTCCTGAAGCACCTATTACACTGTTTCTCATATCTGTGTAATAACACTTGACAGTGAGAAACAAAAGTACCACAGCCCCCATATTGCGTCCATGACCAAGAGTTCCTTTCTATTGAATAGACTTCTTGATTTCTTCTTTTGCAATTGTCCAGTTTGCAGTCTAAACTCAGATTTTGTGAAAACTTGTACTTCACCATAACCTTACAATTTATCACTCCTCTCTTCTTGCCTCCACTTAAATCCAATCTTTTTTATAGATAATTTTACATACATTTATTTATTTTCCTTTTTGTTGCCATCGTTGTTTTTCTTATTGTAGTTATTATTGTTGTTACTGATGTTGTCGTTGTTAGATAAGACAGAGAAATGGAGAGAGGAGGGGAAGACACAGTGGGGGAGAGAAAGAGAGACACCTGCAGAACTATTTCACCACCTGTGAAGCGACACCCCTGCAGGTGGGGAGCCGAGGGCTTGAACCGGAATCCTTGAGGCCCAAGTGTGCTTAACCCACTGCACTACTGCCCGACTCCCCAATCTTTTTTTTATTTTCTCTACCAGGGTTACTGCTAGGGCTTGGTACATGTGAGGTGATGCCACTGACCCTGGCAGACATTTTTCATTTATTTATTTGTTATAATTATTATTATATAGAGAATGAGAAAGGAAAAGAGAGACACCTGTAGCATTGCCTCACTCCTCAGGAAGCTTTCCCTCTGCAGATAGGAACCAGAGGCTCAAACCAGTTCCATAGGCATGATAACTAGTGTGGTTTACAGGTCACGTTACCAGCTCCTCCTCTCTTGCTTTTTATTTTAAAGTCAAAGAAACAAACTGGTAATTTAAATAAAAGGACTTCGGCATGTTGGTGCATAAAGGACTTGGCTGAGGGACAATTTTAAACAAATCAAAGCTTCATTAGAGTGGTACACGGGTACAGGACATATATTCTAGGTTCTGCAAAATAAACAGTTATCAGCAGGGGTTAAGAATATGCTAGGTCGATAAATCCCATGAGTTAGTTACCAGAATTTCAGGTCCACATGCTCAGAATTCCAACCAGCAGCAGTATGGTGGATCCAAGGAAGCCTCAGCTTGTCCCACCGAAAGCACCAGAAGATGAGGGTTAAAAATCAGCCAGATCACGATAAGGTTAATTACCAAGGTTTAGATTCACCTGTGTCCAAGCTCAGGAAAAGCAGCCATTTCTCCATCCTCAATTCCACACCAGCCCCTCATGGGCACCTCCTCTTTCTCCAGCATCCAGTCCCAGTATGTTCTTGGACAAAGAAGACCAGACTTCTGACCACTTGCAAATTACTTCAGTTTCTGCCAGTCCATCAGCCTATGCTGTGTCACAACAAGGAACCTTGAGATAATTTCCTTTGGGTGAGTTGGGAAGTTAGACTCCAGGGGTGTGAGAACCAGCCCCACCTCTCACTCAGTCAGCAGATGACTGCCATCAAATCTACGTGGTGTCCTCCTTTCTAACATGAGGATCAACACCCCTTTCTTGCTCTCTTCAAGCGTTACTGAGACTGAGTGTGATTTGCACAGAAAACTGTTTTCAAAAACACTTTGCAGATGCAAATGATTCAGTTTCCATCCTGTGTTCTAGTTCACCTCCAGTCTTTATGATTTATTTACCATCTCTGCCTTCCAGAAAAGATGGGATACAATTATCTCAGCAATATACCTTTCTAAATCTGTGTGAATTCAATTCAATATATATTGATCTCCTGTTATATTAACTTTATTGAGCACTTGATATACCCTGTAAGCTGTACAAATCATGTCACTGAAGCAACACAGAAAACACTTGCAGGAGATATTTTTATTCACCTTTGTCTGAAGAAGATTTTGTGGAGTCCTGTGGGGGTTAAATAACTTGATCTAGGTTGTACATAGAGATTATAGAGTCCAGGTTAAACTCAGATTTCAGGGACTCTGGAGTCTAAGCCTCTGACAGATTTTTGCACTGCCTATAGTGCCTTGTGGACTTAAATGAATCAAGATCCAGCTAGTGTCTTTTAACAATCTTTTTCAAACATTATTATGAAAACTTCTACAATTTCTGTCAAATTAGAGGATGGAGTTTATTCTAATTTGGACACAATATTCAATGAACCTTTCCCTGAACTCAGTTTCTTGAATCAGTCTCTCATTCTCTCCCAGTAAGGGAAGTGCCACTTGTCATTCTACCTAACAGGATCCTAAGCGCCTCAGAAAAGATTGGGAGTGAGATCTACTTACTGAATGCCTTGCCTATTTAATGTTTTAGCATGAAATAATGTAAGGAGGTAATTGAATCCTACTAAGAGGTTTAGAAGTTTGTTCTCTTATATCAGGATATTAAATTTTCAAACTCAGAATCTCTTATTCTTCCCTTTGGGCAGCGAAGATCATTAATTCAGAAAACATAAAATTGATTTAAAATCCCCTAGTTCAGATTTTTCATTTATGAAGGGAGATCACGGGGATGAAATAAAAAGAAGTAATTGATGTTGAAAAGGTGTGAATTGGAATGATTAAAATTCTTTTTCAAAAGTTTTCCTTTTGTATAGTATGTTGTGTTATTTATTGGATAAAGACAAAGGAAAACTGAGAAGGAAGGAGGAGGTGGAGAGGCAGAGAGATACACCTGCAGCACTGCTAAACTGTGCACGAAGTTTCACCCCTTCAACCTGGGTCTTGAGTCAGTGTCCTTGCACAGTTTGACATGTACGCTCAACTCAACTGGATGTGCCACCACCCAGCCCTGCGTGATTCAAATTCTTGTCTCTTATGATTCACCATTCACATCTGAGAATGCTAACAAAGAAGAAAAGAAAGGAAAGCAAATTCGAACAGTGGGGTGGGGGGTGCTACTGGGTCCTGCTCTTCCTGTGTGATAATGATTCTGGTGGAACACATAATGCCTCTGCCCTTTACTGAGGTTCTCTAGAAAAGAGAGAACAAGAGTTACTGTTTAGGTGATCGTGGATACCTGTCAAGATTGGATATGTTATTCATTTGGGATGACACGGTATTGTGTGCCATGTAGAATACAACAAAAGCGAAAAATACATACCTGAAAGCAGAAGTACACAAGAGCCTGCAGGGAATACCCCCAACACTTCATCTGCACTGTTACAGTCTTTAGGTGCATGATTGTTCAACAGTTTGTTTGGCTTTGTATGTTAACTCTCTTTTCAGCCACCAGGTTCCGGATGCTGACCAGATTTCCCTGGACAGACGACCCCATCAATGTGTACTGGAGCGCCACTTCCTCAGAGCCCCACCCTACTAGGGAAAGAGAGAGGCAGACTGGGAGTAGGGATCGACCAGACAACGCCCATGTTCAGCGGGGAAGCAATTACAGAAGCCAGACCTTCCACCTTCTACAACCCACAATGACCCTGGATCCATGCTCCCAAAGAGATAGAGAATGGGAAAGCTATCAGGGGAGGGGGTGTGATGTGGAGATCGGGTTATGGGAATTGTGCGGAATTGTACCCCTCTTATTCTATGGTTTTGTTAATGTCTCCTTTCTTAAATAAAAAATTATTTTAAGTAAATAACTATAAGGGGAAAAATAATGGATACTTTTAAAAATAAAACATTATAAGACATATACTGAAAAAAAGAATACAACAAAAGGAGCTCCGTGCTGAACTCCAGACACAGACTTCCTAAAGCTCCAATTATCAGAGTGATTGTATGCTGAAATATACCAAAATGGTAATTTTTTGTACAAATTCAAAATCACAGAGCTTAGCATACATTTTATCTTTGAGTAAGACACTAAGTTAAAGTCAATCCATAGAACTAGTTAGTCCCCAAAGGACTACATGGAAGGTAAGGTCTGCAGGCACTGGGGGGGTGGAGCATCTGGTTGAGAAGACATGTTACAGTGTGCAACAACCTGAGTTTGAGCCCCCAGTCCCCACCTTCAGGATGAGAGCTTTGTGAGTGGTGAAGCGGTACTGTGGGTCTCTCTCTTTTTGCCTCCAGTCACCGTGACTCGGTGCTGGCACAATGAATCCACTGCTGATCTTCTGGTGGTCTTTTTCTCCCCTCTATTCATTTTATAGAACAGAGAAATTGAGAGGAGGGGGAGTTAGAGAGAGGGAGAGAAATACAGACAACTGCAGACCTGCTTCATTGCTCATAAGTCATCCCATTGCAGGTGGGTAGTGAGGACTCAAACCCAGGTTCTTGAGGGTTTCCTCACACTAGTACTATGTGTATTTAACTGGGTGTACCAAAGCCCAGCTCCCTCCCTCTATCTCTATTCCCCTACTCTCTATATTTATGTCTGTTTCTATCCAATAAATAAAGATTTGAAACACTGTTTAAAAAAAAAAGAAGAAGAAAAGGAAATGAGGTCTGTGGATGTGGATCAAACAATAGGACCAAAATAGGCAGATGCAGGAAGAAAGAAGGAGCTTACACAAGAAAGTGGGAAACAGCAGATCATGTGACAGACATGAGAGCCAACTGGACAGATGATGAGGAAGATGCTGAAAGGAGTGTGAACTTCGGTGTGCGTGTTCAGTAAGTGTTTGTGGCCTTATTGCTGTGTGCGGTGTCCTATGCTCAGCTACACGAGGGGGCACAGTATAGGACAGAGGCACTCTTTGTAGGTGTGTGGATCTTCCACTTTAAAATGGGCAACTTTGATTATTGTGAGAGTCATACTTAAAGCAGAAGGAACAGAAACAGGGAACTTAACCACACTGTTCTCTGTAATGTCTGTTGCATCACCCACCCTCTTCTTTTTTTTCTTTTTTAATTTTTATTTTTAAAAAGCAAACACTGACAAAAAACATAGGATAAGACGGGTACAACTCCACACAATTCCCACCACCAGAACTCTGTATCCCACCCCCTCCCCTGATAGCTTTCCTATTCTTTAATCCTCTGGGAGTATGGACCTAAGGTCATCATGGGGTTCAGAAGGTGGAAAGTATGGCTTCTGTAATTGCTTTCCCACTTAACATGGGCTTTAACAGGTGAATCCATACTCCCAGCCTGTCTCTCTTTTTCCCTAGTGAGACAAGGCTCTGGGGAAGTGGGTCCAGGACACATTGGTGGGGTCGTCTGCCCAGGGATGTCTGATTGGCATCATGGTAGCATGTGGAAGCTGGTGGCTGCAAAGAGAGTTAACATATAAAGCCAAACAAATTGTTGACTATTCATGAACCTAAAGGCTGGAAAAGTTTAGATGAAGAGTTGGTGGTCTCCGTTTTGTATATAGCTAGTAGGCCTATTTTAGTTATATTCCAAAGGGCCCATGACTACTAATTTTTTCCTGAGACCTATGATATGCAGGTGGACCCAAGTTGTTGTCTGGGGCGATAAGGTCATGGCTGGAAAAAGGACTGGAATCCCGGATCAGGGAAGAGAGTAGCTCCCAAATATGGGAAAGGTTTATAAAAAATTTTGACTGTAAACCCCATCGCTTTGATCTGATATGTGGTCCATATTCAGTTTAGGAGCCTATGTGACCTCTGCATCCCTGTAGGTCTGAGCTCACATTCTGTGGTCATGAGTAGGAACGTTCTAAGCTGCCCCAATTTCAGGACCCATCTTCCTCAGGTAGAAGATAGAGTATGTTGTCCATCCTCCCTTCAGAGGATGGAACATTTTCTAGCGTTGTTGATCCACCCTCTTCTTTGCCTCAATGAGTGTGAAAAACCCAGAGATGATTCTTATCCTGAAATCACATGATTCTTGGGGCATAACTATTAGATCACATCTGAATTGTATTATGAACTCATATCTACATATATGCTTTGCTTACACTTAACAATCATGCCAGAGCTCAGCATTCACTGAGGAGAATGATGGAATGAAATATTATTTTTCTTCTTTATCATCTACAGCAATTCTCTGGATGGACTCTGGCATGAGTCGCCGTGTTTTAGTGACTTATCAATCTAGCATGCGTTTACACAGAATTCAGCTTTCTGTGTCCCACTGCTATATGCAGATAGTTGCTTAGCAATTCTGTGTAGAGGATGTTATTCACTCAGTACACAAGAATGAATTATTTCTGTAAGAAGAGCAGTGGTTTAATACCTGTGTGTTTCTGGCTGCCTCACAATTCAACATCTTGAGCTGCAAAGAAAAGCAGAGAAGTGAGATATATTTTAGAATTTTTAGCGAGTTTTAGAATATTGCATAGCCATTCTTCCATCTCCTACCTAGGGTCTCAGGTTTGCAATGAGAAGTGGATGGGATTTCAGAGGCGGGTTAAGTAAATAAGTCATATTAAAATGACAAAATGGGTAAATATAAAGTGGAAATAAATGTAAATGGGATTTAGGCAAACACCTTTTTATACAGCCTTACCACCCAACCCTATCCGAATGCTTCAGCTTCCAACAGTGGCTTCCATGCTCAGTTACATTACATGTTGCCACTCAAGGACATTTGATGTTTTCTCTTTCTGGAAATTCATTTGCATTTAAATGATTTGAAATAATCATAAAAGCCAAGTGCTATGAAGTTTGAAATTAGTTACTGTCTATAAATCGTGATGCCATTAAAAGATGATTGTGGAGAGCTTTGTGTTGTCTCAAATACAGGCAGATTACAATCTAACAGAGTACACCTTGTTACAAACCTGTGAAGAATGATAGGATACCGAGTTAAATTGATTTATCCCCCTCCAGTGCCTATAAACCCAAGGCACTTGTATTTACTCTTAGAGGAACAAACTTTTTCATCTAGCCTAGATCAGTCCTCTTGCATTCTGTGGATGCTTAAGAGATTTTTGCAAGATTTTATTAGTCGTCTTTATTTTAAAACTGTTTTAAAATGAATTTGTTTACCTTAATGAAAGATATACAGAAAGAAAGATACAGAGTGAGAGACCAGAGTACTGCCAAGCTCTGACTTATGGTGGTGCTGGGGATTGGAATTGGCACTCCAGAGCTTCAGACATGAATTTTGTTTCAGAGCCATTATGCTGCCTTAGCAGCCCCATTCTTAGTCTTTATAGAAAGTAAAAAAAAAAAAAAAATAGAAGAAGCAATTTTGATGACTACTTCCCTATGATACAATTGGAGATCTGGGAGTGTGTTGCCTCCAGTTCTGTTCTTTCTTCTTAAGATTGTTTGGCAATTCTAGGTCTTTTGTAGTTCCAGATAAACATTTGTAGCATTTGTTCTATTCTGATAAAAATGTGGTTGGGATCTTGATGGGGATAGAATTAAATTTGTATATGGTTCTGGTTAGTATATTCATTTTTATGATGTTAATTCTTACAACACATGAACATGGAATTTCTTTCCACTTCTTTGTGTCTTTTTCAATTTCCTTGAGTAGTGACTCATAATTTTCAGTATACAAGTCTTTCACTTCTTTGGTTAGGTGTATTCTTAGATAGTTTACTGTTTTTGTTACTATAGTAAAAGGAACTGATTTCTGGATTTCAACTTCTGCTAACTTAGTGTTTGCACAGAGGAATGCCACTGGCTATTATATGTTAATTTTGTAGCCTGACATATTGCTGTATTGCCTGCTGATTTCCAAAAGCTTTTTCTATGAATACTATCATGTCATCTGCAAATAAAGAGAGTTTGACTTCTTCTCTTCCAATCTGTATGCCTTTAATTCCCTCCTCGTGCCTGATTGCTATGGGAAGAACTTCCATCTATTCCCATTTTTTGTGTGTGTTTTGATCATAAAGTGATGTTGTATTTTGTCAAAGGCTTTCTCTGCATCTATTGATATGATCATGTGGTTTTTGGTCTTGCTTTTGTTGATGTGGTGGATCACATTGACTCATTTACATATATTAAACCAACCTTGCATGCCTGGGATAGACCCCACTTGGTCATGATGAACAATCTTTTTAATATACTGCTGTATCTGGTTGGATAGAATTTTGTTCAATATTTTAGCATCTATGTTCATCATAGATATTGGTCTGTAGTTTTCTTTTTTGGTTGTGTCCCTATCTGCTTTTGGTATCAAAGTGATGATGGCTTCATAGCAGCTGGAAGGGAGCATTCCAGTGTCTTCAATCTTCTGGAAGACTTTTAAAGTAGGGGTATTAGTTTTTCCTTGAAGGTTTTGTAGATTTTGTTTCTAAAACCATCTGGTTCAGGACTTTTGTTCTTGGGACGATTTTTAAAAACTGTTTTAATTTCATTACCTGTGATGGGTCTGTTCATGTTATCTAGTTCCACTTTATTTAATTATGGAAGTTTGTAGGTATCTAGGAAATCGTTCATTTCTTCCAGGTTCTCTAGCTTGGTGGCCTATAGTTGTTCATAGAAATCTCCTATGGTATGCTTAATTGCTGTGGTGTCTGTTGTGATATCTCCACTTTCATTTATGATCCTACTTATTTGGGTCTTCTCCCTTTTTTGTTTTGTGAGTCTGGTTAAAGGTTCATCATTGTTGTTCACTCTTTTGAAGAACCAACATTTACTTTTGTAGATCTTTTATATGGTTTTCTTATTTTCAAAGTTATTGATTTCTGCCCTAACTTTAGTGATTTCTGTCCTTCTGTTTGCATTAGAGTTCCTTTGTTCTTCTTCTTCTAGGTCTTTAAGATGTGCAATCAGGATGTTTATTTGTGTTTTTTTTCCTCATGTGTGCTTGTATGGCTATGAACTTCCCTCTCAGTACTGCCTTAGCTGTGTCCCAAATATTTTGATAGCTTGTGTCTTCATTTTCATTGAACTCTAGAAAGATTTTTGATGTGTTCTGTTCATTTCCTCTTTGACCCAGTAGTTGTTAAGTAATGTACTGTTGACCTTCCACATTTTGGGACTATTACTAATCTTTTGCTGATTGTTAAATGTTAGTTTAATTCCACTATGGTTTGAGAAGATGATTGGGATGATTTCAATTCTCTTGAATTGGCTTATGCTGTCTTTGTGACCCAACATACGGTCTATCCTTGAGAATGACCCGTGTGGACTTGAGTAGAATGTGTATTCCAGTTTCTTGGGATGAATGACTCTGAAAATGTCCAACTGTTCTAGTTCATCTATCTCCTCTTTTATCTCCCTCATTTCTTTATTGATCTTCTGCCTGGATGGATGATCTGTCAAGTTGAGAGAGTGGGGTGTTGAAGTCCCCTACTGTTAGTGTGTTGCTATTAAGATATTGCTGTAGCTCTTTCAGTAGATGTTTGATGTATTTAGATGGCTTCTCATTGGGTGCATAGATGTTAATAATTGGTAAGTCCTCTTGTGTGACTGATCCACTGAGCATTAAGTAGTGTCCATCTCTATCCTTTTTAATTTTATTAATTTTAAGTCTATCATGTCAGATATGAGAACAGCTGTTTCTGTCCTTTTTTGTGGGTCATTGGCCTATATGATAGTTTTCCATCCTTTCACTTTGAGTCTGTGTTTGTCTTGTGAGTTATGTGGGTTTCCTGAAGACAGAATATTGTTGGGTTGTGTTTTCTGATACATCTCCCTACTCTGTGTCTTTTAATAGGTGAAGTCAGGCCATTTCTATTTATTGATATGAAAGACTGAAGATATTTTAACATCATTCTTGTAGAGTTTTATAATGTCTTGGCATATAGCCTATTTATGATGGTCTGACTGTTTATAGGAGACCTTTTAGAACTTCCTTGAGGCCAGCCTTGGTAATAGTTGATTCTTTCAACTTTTGCTTGTCTGAGAAGGTTTTTATGCCTATATCTAGACTGAATGACAGTCTAGCAGGATACAATAGTCTTGGTTGAAAGCCTTTCTCATTGAGCACTCGATACATATCTTGCCATTCTCTTCTGGCCTGTAGTGTTTTTGTGGAGAAGTCAGCTGCTAATCTTATGGGTTTTCCTCTTTAGGTGACTCTTTGTTTTCTCTTGCATTCTACAGGATCCTTTTTAAATCCTTATTCCTTTATATTCTAAATATGATATGTTGGTGTCTTTAAGTCTGGGTTAATTCTGTTTGGGAACCTTTGGGTTTCTTGAACCTTTATGTCTTTGATGTTGTCTAAACTAGAGAAGTTCTCAGATATTATGTCCTGAAGAATGCTTTCTTTCCTTCCCTCTATTTCTTCCTCTGGTAAGCCAATAATACACGTATTATTTCTTTTGAAGTCATCCTATAGGTCTCTGTTGTTGTTTTCAGTATTTCTTAATCTTTTTTTGAGATCTCTAACTTCTTTTTTAGTTGTCTCTAATTCGTCTTTGATATAGCTAATTCTGTCCTCAGCCTCATTTACTCTAATCTTTCTCCCCTCTACTGTTTTCTGGAGTCCATCTATTTTGTTACCCTGTTCTGATGTTGTTTTAGCTTGTTCAACTAGTTGTGTTCTTAGTTCAGCTATTTCAGCTTTCAGCTCTCTAATAATCTTGAGATAATTAGTGTTTTATTCCAGGGTCTCAATTGTTGTTTCTGCATTTCTGATGACAATTCTTTCAAACTCTTTATTATTTCCTTAGCTAGTGTTTGAATTTTTACCACATTATTTTGTGTTTCAACCTTTGGCGGACTTTTAGCTGGACTCTTGTCCTGGTTCAGTTTTCCAATATTTCTTCTTGTTGGTTTAACCATTTTATATAGTATGCTATGAGGTCCCTCTCTCAGTACTTTTCAAATTACTGATCACTCTTGTCTGGATTGACTTGTGTGTAAGTGTTGTTAAAATTTGTAAGGGCACTGGCCGGGCTGGCTTGCTTCACGGTGGTGAACAGAGACGCGGAGACAACGGCTGGGCAGGGCAGCTGTATTTATTTATTCAGGAACAACGATTCATAAACTAAGACAAACTAAACAAACAGAACTCTGCTGTCTCTTTGCGGCGGCGCAAGCACCCTCTCTTACTCTCGAACTCTAGAACTCAGGAACTCTGTCACTCTCGAACTCTGGCACTCAGGAACTCTGTCACTCTGGAACTCTCGGACTCAGGAACCCTCTCTCGGGGTTCCTTCGGGCAGGGCCAAGCAGGCCCGCGAAATTAACAGGACTGATCCAATTCTCTTGGCAGGGGGAGGGCTAGGACAAACCAATGTAAAGCATACGACATGTAAGTAAGGTACTTAAAGGGTTCACAGTTGTGGAAATTGACAGTTATTTCAATATTGTTTTAATCCCTGAGTTGGAGCTCAGTGGCTTAGAAGCCTCTTTTGTTCTTTTTCTTCCCTGTAGGCTATGAGAGCCTGAGGGCTTTTAAACTATAAGTAGTCTTCTAATATTAATCATTGACTCATGACCAAGAGATAAACAGGGTGTGGCAGAAATAATCCAGTGGTTATGCAAAGAGGCTTTCAAAGCCCCACCACTAGGCCACCAAGGTTTAGATCTTCTCGTAAGTTTCCTCGTTAGTTCTCTGTCCCCTGGTTTCAGCACAGGGCCTCCCTGCTGCTGCTCCAGATTTTGAGGGCAATAGCAATGGAGACTCACAGTTGCATTTGGTGAGTTTCAGGGATGTCCTCTCCTCCCTTCTGCCCTCTTTTTATTGGGGAAACAGACTGGAGTTGGTGTCTCAACTGGTAAACTTCCCAACTGCTACCAGCCACTTAATCTCTCCCTAGGCTCCTCTCTGTCCACAAGCCACACATATTTGCACTCACCAGTGATTTGGTTGGTAACTGACATCTTTGTAGTCCTGTCTTATTGGTGTCCCAGGTGGTCTCCTTTGATATTCCTAGTTGACCTGGGAGAGGAGATGAAAGAAACACAGCTGCTGCTGCTTCCTAGCCCCACCTCTGGAAGTCTCATCTTTCCATTTATCTTCAACCCAAACTTGAACATATGTGTACCTGAATCAAAACAAAATGAAATCTATGCCAGTTTAAGATGCAACATAGCTTATTGCAAAGAAGCAGCAGTGAGAGAACTCTTAAGGAAAGCAATCTAGGGTATCACAGACAAAGAGGGATTAAGTGGTTTACCTGAGGCACAACAATGAGGAGACTGGGGTGGTATTGGTCCAAGTGTACAAACTCTCAGTTACAGGTGACTTACTTCTGGGGACCTAGGATACAACAGAGAGATTACAGTTACTCACAGCCGGTTATATTTTTATTGTTACTATGATTTTGAATTTTGCATACTGTCAGTATAAATTGTTTATTATGTGCTATAAGCAAGGTGGTAGTTAGGTTGGTGGTAGTAGCCATTTTGCAAAGTATAAATCTCTCAAATCAGGGTCTAGGTGTTGATGCATCTGGTTAAGCACACATGTTATAGTGTGCAAGGACCCAGGTTCAAGCCTTGGTCCCCACCTACAGGAGGAAATCTTTAGAAGTGGCAAAGCAGAGATGTAGGTGTCTCTCTGTCTCTTTCCCTATCTAACTCCCCTCCCCTCTCAATTTCACTGTCTCTATGCAATAATAAATAAATAAAAATATTGAAAAAATAAAAATCAACTCATCAAATGAAATCGTTGTGCAGCTTAACCTTAACACAATACTACATATGGGTGACATCTTACTGAAACTAGAGAACTGCTAAATTTTCTAGGATAAATCAACATTCCCTCTGTCATTTTCCAACACCAACTAATGTCAGCTAAAGTCTGATTGTACAACTAGTTTTAGCAATGTATTTTCACGGATAACCCCCCCCCCCAATGCACTGACAGGAAGCTTCTTCAATTCCATTTAAAATAATTTTTCATAGTATATATTTCTTACAAATTCTCTTCATTAATATTACATGGTAGAGTCGGGGTAGGGTGGGAGTCAGTACAAGATGTTTGTCCCCAAACAGAAGTGAAAATGGCTTTCCACAGTTAAGGAAACCAAGAGTAGAGACACAAAGTGGTAAAGCTGACTCATGCCTCCTGAGAGTAATAGTAAGGATGCTGGATGCTGATCATACAGCACAGCGAGGGAGAGGACCAAAGTTAAACCAGAAGAAGCAAAGAGGTAAGCACTGAGTGCTTCACTACCCTTGTCTTGATTTTCACCCTCATCCAATCAATTTTCCTCCTGGTGCAGATGCTGAGGGGTAATGGGAAAATCCAATTATCTTGGAGGTCTAGGGCTTCAGGCTCCATGCAGAGGGACTTCTGTATCTCTGCTTGCAAAGACTTTGATCATTGATCCCCTGGAGCCTCTAAAGTTTGATTCCACTACAGGAGATGACACAGATTCTGTGAGGTAGAAGACTGAAGACAGTTTTCACACTGTTTACAGAATGGTTCAAACTACAGCTACTGATTAAAGATATACCTTTAGAAATATGAGATTTTTTAAAATCACTCTTAAATTTGCAATAATTTGGGGAACAAATATTTGAGTGACTCCCTCAGGCTCAAATTACATATGATTTCCAGAAATTAAGGAACTTTTTGGTGATCTTCATCTCTGTAGAAAAACCAACTAGATCACCTAAAACCAAAACTTTCTCTTTACAAAGATCAAACTATATAACAAATATTGCACACAGAAACTTTGCTTACAGGATGTATTGGAAGTTAAGACCACTATATGCTATGTAAAGCATTTGCATATCCAGTCTCCTTTTTTGGCCTAACATTTTCTTTTCTTTTATTCTTTTAAAATATATTTATTTATTTTTTATTTATAAAAAGGAGACATTGACAAAACCATAGGATAAGAGGGGCACAGATTTGCACAATTCCCACCACCAGACCTCTGTAACCAATCTGCTCCCTGGATAGCTTTCCTATTCTTTAACCCTCTGGGAGTATAGACCCAAGATCATTGTGGGATGCAGAAGGTTGAAGGTCTGACTACTGTAATTGCTTCTCCACTGAACATGGGTGTTGACAGGTCCATCCATAAACCCAGCCTGTCTCTCTCTTTCCCTAGTAGGGAAGGGCTCTGGGGAAATGGAGCTCCAAGGCACATTGGTTGCCTGTCCAGGGAAGTCTGGTCGCATCCTGCTAGCATCTGGGAACCTGGTGGCTGAAAAAAGAGAGTTAACATACAAAGTCAAACAAATTGTTGACCAATCATGGACCTAAAGGCTGGAATAGTGCAGATGAAGTGTTGGGGGGGGGTCCTCCATTTTGTGGATAGCTAGTATTATTTTTATATTTAGTTATATTTCAAAGGCCCTGTAGCTATCTATACCAGTGATTTTGTTTGTTTATTTGTTTGCCTTAGCCTGAAATCTGATATGCAGGTGGATCCAAGTTATTGTCTGGGGAGATGATGTCATGGCTGGGAAAAGGACCAGAAAGCTGGATCAGGGAAGAGATTAGCTCCCTAATATGGGAAAGGGGCATAAATATTGTTGACTGTAAACCCCATCAATTTGATGTATATGGGCCCATAATTAGCTTAGTAGCCTGTGTGACCTCTGCATCCCTCTAGATATGAGCTCACATTCTGTGGTCATCAGTAGGAACATTCCAAGCTGTCCCAATATCAACCCATGTTCCTCAGGTGTAGCATAGAGTCTGTTGTCCACTCTCCCTTTGGAGGATGGACCATTTTCTACCACTGTTGATCCAAATTGGGCAAGGTCCTATGGGGGCCCACAGAGGGGTCTGTTTTGTTGTTCCTGATATAAATGACTGGTAACAATGGAGAGAGGGATTTATTTGACTTCTAGGCCCATCAAGTCATTTTGGGAATCTCAGAATTCCCCGATTAGGGCCCCAACTGGTGGAATGGCTTGATAGTGACTAAAGAGTCATCGTTAAAGTATGCCATTCTCTTGCTCTTATTCAGCTTTTGCAGTCCTTGCTTTGACAAGATTAGCTTTGGAATGAGTGAGAGAACTGTAATAGGAACTATGTAAGTAGGGTATCTAAGTCTAAGTGGACACTATTTTATTTTGAACTTGATACTGACTCACTACAAACTATTGTGTATTTTTGCTTTCAGGTATATATTTTGCCCTAATTTATGGATACATGTGAACATTTACTATATCTAACAGGACCTGGCCTATATCTAGGTTTTGGAACTTTGTTAGGAAGTGAACCTCCTGGAATGGAATTGGAGAATACCATGAAAGAAAAGATCTCACTGGAGTGATATGGTTGAAAGGTTGGCATTCCATGTCTGACATCACTGTACACTCTTTTAAAATAGTTTTGTTATTGATCTAATAGTGATTTATAAGATTACAAAGTAACAGGGGTATCATACTATACCAGTCCCACCACCAAATTTCTGTGTCCCCACCTATAGTTCTCCAAAGTCAAAGATATTAATTGACTATATATATAAATGATATTAATTGACTACACACACATATATATATATATATATTTCAAGTTTATGTTTTTCAATTCTCCATCTTCCACTTATGAGTGAAATCATCTGATATTTGCCTGTTACTACCTGACTTACTTCATTAAGCATAATCACCACAAATCCCATTCATTTTGTCTCAAAAGACACAGTATGCTCTTTTTAACTACTAGTAGTACTCCATTGAGTATATGTCTGATGATTTTTTTAAATTTATAAGACTCAAATAGGTGATTTTTATTCCATTATTAAAAGCTTCCATTTTTATTCTATGTATGTATCTTGATATTTTTTTCCCCAAAATACTTTAAACTTTCTGTTGGGGAATTGAAATGACATACACCAGAGAAGCATTTAGGTCATTCAGGCAAACATAGATGACTCCACGTAGAAGCTGATACCTAACATCTTATTTTCCATAGATTTATCTTTACAACATAAAATGTAGTGGTTGTTCCTATACCTGGGAAGTGAAGAAGTTCTCCATTTGAATTTGCTAGTTTGGTAATCAGAGTTCATTATGAGAACCAAAATCCAGGGATTCTATGTTGACAGATGGTATGAGGATTCAAAGAAAATGTGTGATACTTGTCAACGTGTGTGTGGTACAACATGCCAGAGAATAAAACAGAAGGTGGAGGAGGGCAGTGATTGTTTGGTCTCCTTTAAGAACTTAACAGAATCAAATGCGTGTTTTCAATAAGAGGCTCTACAATGCTCATTTCTATTCACCGAAGAGTTAATGTCATCTAAGTACGCAATGAGTTAAAAGACTTGCATGAATATGATCTTGTGTCATTGACTGAAGGCAGAAGGGAATGAAACAGGTTCTGAAACATGAGCTGTTTACTGAGTCCTTAGCTTTTTCTCTATTCAATATTTACTTGTGATATTTGTGGACCTGTGATAAGGACTAGAAGATTAAATCATCTGACCAGAAGACTGTTATGCCACAGTTATGCCCAGGGTACATGTGTTTGCATAATATGGTTCCTCAGTATCAGCGTTGAATCAAATCAGATAAAAACAATACAATCTCCCAGTTGGTTTCACTCCTCTCCTCTAGTGTGTGTGTGTGTGGGTGTTTATTCATCAAGACTACACAGACTTGAACATAATTTGTACAAGCACTTCGGGGTCTAGGAGCTAACTCACTTAGTAGAGCAAACACTTTAGCATGTACAAGGACCTGGGCTTGAATGAAGCATCATGCCAGGGGAGTGTAGCTTCACAAGTGTTGGAGCAGTGCTATGATGTCTCTCCTCTCTATTTCTCATATTTCCTCTCTGTTTCTCACTCTCTATTTGGAAAAAAAAGAAGGGAAGAATTCTACTGGTAGAATGTAACCGCACTGGCATGAAGCTCCACTCAAGTTTTGGTGGCAACAACAAAACAAAAAGACATGGAGGAATTTGACTACAGCTTGAAAGCGTAGAGCATATTTCACCACTTAACATTAGCATTTTTAACAACTCCAATGGATAAAAATTTCCTAGAGGGCCTGGATCTGACAACTGTAGTTTCTGATGTTATACCATGTGCAATTCTGCTGTTCTGTTTTTAATTCTTTTTATTTCAAAGGTGAAGAAGAGAGAAAACAAATAAACAGAAAACAAAACAAAAAACACTTCAGCACTACTCCACTGTCTGTGGTTCTTCTGGTTGAAATAGAAAAGTAACCTGGATTTAGAGAAAAGAAGAGATCAGAGCATATTACTCACAGTTAAGACCTCCAAACTCTTAGTTTTTGCATTTTCCCATATCATCTCTAACTTTAAGTACCAAGAACAGAATATTATGTAGAGTGATATGTACCATCTTTGATAGACTCAGTCTCAGTTCCTAAGAGTAACTAAATTGATTTCCTGGGAAGGAAGGGGGAAACAATATAATCTAGAAAGAGGAAGAGACTGTATCAAAGGAAGTGGAAAAAAATATCTGTTTAGGATACACTCAGCCCAAACACATTTTTTTAAAATAGTGATTTATATGACTGCAAATTGATAGGAGTGTACAGAAACACCATGCCCATCACCAAAGACTGTGTCCCATCCCCACCCCTGCCACATGAAGCTGAACATTCACCCTCACCCTCCAACCAGGGTTTTTTCTTTAGTGCCCTACTCCACTCAAACACAATTTTAAGACGTGAGTTTAAATAGGGTATCAAGTCGACCACGAAGCAAAGATGATTACAAAATGGAATGATTTTAAATTGGAACAGTTTAGAAAAATGAAAAAAATTGACTTAATAACAGGATAGAATCACTATAGAAGGTTCTGTTGAAAAAAAAATTCAATATTTTTTCTTTAATTTTATTGGAGGAAATAATGGTTTACATGACAGTTGGGGATACATGGGTACCAATCTCTTACCTCCCATGACAGGTGTCTACATGCCACTCCCACCAACAGCCCAAGTCTTTCTTCACCACCATGAACTTGATACACAACTGCCTCTCCCTCTACCTCCCCCTAGTCAAGAGTCCTTTGCTTTACTGCACAGGAGGATGGATGTACACTAAGTATTTCAGTGTTTGAGAAGCTGGTTCAAGTACACTTTCACTGCTTATGGAAAATTATCAAAAAACATGACAATAAAGAATGTGATGGCATGTAGGACAAGAAACAAAAAAAATAAAATCAAGTAATATTCATATCAGAAATACTCAATCCTCAAATTAATGGCATGAGATTCATAACCTGCCTACTTAAGTCTGACTCTATGACAGTCATATGAAGGGAGAAAAGAATCAAAAATTTTAATTAAGTGTGGCCAATAAAGTGTGACCGTGCTTATAATGGCAAATGTTTAATATTGTCCCTTAGCTTCCCCTCCAGGCAACTCCATGACAAAATTCAGTTAAGTAATGTCACAGTGAATCTAGAATGACAGTCCTATTTAAATATCTTAGATTCCCATAATGCTGATAGAATCCATTACAAACCAATTGCATGTTCTTGTTGTTGTTGTTATTGATGTTGTCATTGTTAGATAGGACAGAGAGAAATGGAGAAATGGAGAAATGGAGGGGAAGACAGAGAGGGGAAGAGACCTGTTTCAGAGCCTGTGAAGCGACTTCCCTGCATGTGGGGATCCTGAGGCTGGAACCAGGATACTTACGCCAGTCCTTAAGCTTTGCACCATGTGTGCTTCAATTACATGTTTTTAAAGTTATAACTGCAAAACAAAACTTCTAGGTACCAGTAAATCACTTCCTGCTTTTACAAAACATATAAGTCATATGTGATTTAATCATTTTAAAATATAGTGTTTTATGAGGCAAGCACTAGAGTTGTGCTGCAGGTGTCTCTACTTTTCTTTGCTTGTCTCTCTTTGTTTATCACCTGCTAACAAATTCCACTTATCAACAAAGAAACACAGTTTAAAAATCCCAAGGGAAATTTATCACATCATTTTAGGGATTATAACACATTACTTATTTGTGTAATAGTTTGACTTTAAGAGACAGAGGACTTCCAGAGCCATGGTTATGAGATTACAACAGCCTGCATTTTGTTCTCCCTAATCAATGATGAAAAGCAATGAAACTCACTTGTAAACTCAACACAATACAACCAGGATCTCTTAAAAAGTCTCACCAAGCCACAGGTGACTACAAACACGTGTGACTCATGGACAGAGAGGGGGTGAGGGACTGATTCCAGGGACTGTAAAGCTGTATTCAGGGGAGGCTAGCATCAGGCTGGGAATTTGGCAGTGAGACTCACCACTTTTGGGTCTGAGTTAAAGAAATGGCAGTTTAAAAGAAAAGAGAAGAAAAGAAAGAAAGAAAGGAAGAAAGAAAAAAGAAGGAAGGAAGGGAAGAAGGAAGGAAGAAGGAAAGATAAAAGCAAAGAAAGTCACCTAAGACTACAGACACATATGGCTCGAGGACAGAAACTGGGGTGGGGGTTACATGAGTGATTCCCAGGACTAAAAAAATAGTGCTCACGGGGTTGGGTGGTAGCACACATGGTTGAGTGCATATGTTACAGTGCTTAAGGACCCGAGTTGGAGGCCTCCTGCAGAGAGAAAGCTTTGAGAGTGGTGAAGCAGGACTGTAGGTATCTCTCTGTCTCTTTCCCTCTCTGTCTCCCCCTTCCTCTCAATTTCTGGCTGTCACTATTCATTAAATAAAGATAATAAAAAAATAAAAACAATAGGGACAAAATAGATGGAGTTGTTGACTTGATGATGTTTAGCAAAATAAGTAAAGAGACGAAAGACAACTACCGGGAGTCAGGTGGTAGCGCAGTGGGTTAAGCACACTGTGGCCCAAAGCACACAGATGAGTGTAAAGATCCCGGTTCCCCACCTGCGGGGGAGTCCTTTCACAAGTGGTGAAGCAGGTCTGCAGGTGTTTATCTTTCTCTCCCTCTTTCTGTCTCCCCTACTCTCTTGATTTCTCTCTGTCCTATCCAACAATGATAGCAACAATAATAATAATAACCACAACAATGATAAAACAACAAGGGCAACAAAAGGGGAAAAATGACCTCTAGGAACAGTGGATTCGTGGTGCAGGCACCTAGCCCCAGCAATAATTCTGTAGGTAAAAAAAAAAGAAAAAGAAAAAGAAAAAAAAAAAACACAACTGCCAGATGGTTTCACTCAGATATGGGATCTTCAGATCTAGATTCTATGGACTTGCCAAGACAAACAAACAAACCACAAGCAAGCAAACCGTAAGACTTATGAGAACTCTTTGTTATCTTTGGGAGGTGGGAGTGAGGATAGAGATACAGAGCTTTGGTGGTGGGTGTGACTAGGAACTATACATTGTAAACTTACAAATTTTGTCACAAACTATTACTAACAAATAAAAAATTTAAAGAAATAAAACAAGAGAGGGCAGGACCACAGGAAAAATGAATATATAACAGCCTATATCTGCAACCTTGGAATGACTGCTCTACTTTCCAGTAACAGGAATGGGGATATGGAATTCTGGTTTTGAGAGCAGTGAGGAATTGTACCCCTGTTATGTCATAATTTTTGTGCATCAATATTAAATCACTAATAATTTTTTTTTAAAAAAGTGAAAAAGGTCAGGTCAGCTGTATTTTATCTCTAGACACATTGAACTAGTTTAGTACAAGCACAAAGTTAAGAGGTTGGGCTTAAAAGTCACAAGACAAAACTTTTGCCAGAGGGATATCATAATCTCTATGAGGAAATTCAAACCCATTTGCAAGGCTGAAGTTGGACATTAAAATGGAAGTATAATGTATAAAAGGTAACAGGAGGGAGCCGGCTGGTGAAGCAGCAGGTTAAGCGCATGTGGCGCAAAGCGCAAAGACTGGCATAAGGGTCCGGGTTCGAGCCCCGGCACCCCACCTGCAGGGAGGTTGCTTCACAGGCAGTGAAGCAGGTCTGCAGGTGTCTATCTTTTCCTCCCCCTCTCTGTCTTCCCCTCCTCTCTCCATTTCTCTCTGTCCTATCCAACAACAATGCTGTCAATAACAAAAATAATAACTACAATAATAAAACAACAAGGGTAACAAAAGGGAATAAATAAATATATAAATAAATAATTTTTAAAAAATTAACAGGAGAAAAAAAATTCCAAATATGTTTCAGGTATATATAAAGAATAAATTACTATATTGAGTATCTTTAGGCTTTAAGTTACAAAGGAAAAAAAACTGAGCAAGTGAGCAAATGAGCTAGAAGTATAAGGGCTCTCAAATAGCATTTACTAGTTTTGTTGTAAAAATACTGTTTGTAGTGTCATTAAAAAAACTTATTAACTGGTGGGAGTCGGGCTGTAGTGCAGTGGGTTAAGCGCAGGTGGCGCAAAGCACAAGGACCGGCATAAGGATCCCGGTTCGAACTCTGGCTCCCCACCTGCAGGGGAGTCACTTCACAGGTGGTGAAGCAGGTCTGCAGGTGTCTGTCTTTCTCTCTCCTCCTCTCTGTCTTCCCCTTCTCTCTCCATTTCTCTCTGTCCTATCCAACAAAGACGACAACAACAATAATATCTACAACAATAAAACAACAAGGGCAACAAAAGGGAATGAATAAATAAAATAAATATTTAAAAAAACTTATTAACTGCTTATTTAATTGTGATTCACAAGATTGTGAGATAATAGGGTGTGGTCCCACACCTTTCCCATCAGTGGAGTTCTGTATCTCCATTCCCCTCTAGGAGAAACTTCAATAAATCTCCAAGTTGCAGCTTCTAACGTCAATAAATAAATAACAGACTGATAATTAAAGCTTCTTGTTATACAAGAAATATCTTATTATTTAAAACTTATTAGTGATTTAATATTGATTTACAAAATGATAAGATAACAGGGGTATTAATTCCACACCTTTCCCATCATCAGAGTTCTGCGTCTCCTTTCCCTTCACTGGAAGCTGCAGTAGTTCTTCCAAGATCACAGATGTGGGTTGTGTGGGTTGACTATCATTTCTATGAATATATATATAATAAGCCCATTTTTTCTATGGTCCTGCCTTCTCTTTCTTTCTAAGTCACACCTACTACTTTACTTCTGAGTGGCCTTTCCTACCACCTTTTTTTTTTTTTTTTTTTCTCCTTTTCTCTCTCTGGGTTCTGATGGAATTAGAGTTCAGAGCCCTCTGGTCATTTTCCCCTGACATTTACCCCTCTGAGAGTATGAACTAAAATTCTTTATGGAGTGGGAGGTCTGGCTTGTGCAGTTGTTTCTTTGCTGGACATGGGCATTGGCAGATTGATCCATATCCCCAGCATGTTTCTGTTTTTCCCGACTGGAGCAGGGTTCTGGAGAGATGAGGTTCTAGGACACACTGGTGGGTTGCATTGGATCGACCTTCTCGTGGTGCATCCCGTGAGTACCCATTCATTGGAGAAACTGACGATCCTTCCTAGCCAACTGAATCCACATGGATCCCAGTCACTTTCAAAGCCAGCAACAAGCAGCTCCTGACAGCTTTCAACCTGACGCTGTTGACTGGCTACAGAAGAAGGGCAAACGCTAGAAGAAGAAGGACACACTGGTGAAGTCATCTGCCCAGGGAAGTCAGGACGGAATCAGAGCAGCATCTGCTACTTGGTGGCTATGGCTTAATGAGTTTCTGGAAAGAGCCTGGTTGTATTTTATTGAGTTTCTAGATGATTTTCATTTTAAATTTTTTTCTAGTGTTTCAGGAGAACTATCTGAAAAGGCTCCAACTCCACAGCCACACCTTCAAAATTGCTCATTTTAAAGCAGATGACAATGTATCCAGCTCCACACCACACCCACCACCAAAGTTCTGTATCCTCGCTCTCCCATGTTCCAGGTCTGAGTTAATTACTCCTCACAAAACCCTTTCTAATGTAGGTTTTTTCCTCTACAGTTTATTACCTTTCTTTCTTTCTTTCTTTCTTTCTTTCTTTCTTTCTTTCTTTCTTTCTTTCTTCCTTTCTTCCTTTCTTTTAAAAAGAAGACATTAACAAAAACATAGGATAGGAGGGGTACAACTCCACACAATTCCCACCACCAAATCTCTATATTCCATCCCCTCCCCTGATAGCTTTCCCATTCTCTATATGTAGGTTTTATTGTCCCCGTTCTAGAGAAAAAGGAAACAAAAAAGGTGAGGATATTATCTGAAATTGCATTGGAATCAGTATTTTTTTTTAAATTTTTTATTTAAGAAAGGATTAGTGAACAAAAGCATAAGGTAGGAGGGGTACAACTCCACACAATTCCCAACACCCAATCCCCATAACCCACCCCCTCCCATGGTAGCTTTCCCATTCTCTAGCCCTCTGGGAGCATGGACCCAGGGTCATTGAGGGTTGCAGAAGGTAGAAGGTCTGGCTTCTGTAATTGCTTCCCCGCTGAACATGGGCGTTGACTGCTCGGTCCATACCCCCAGTCTGCCTCTCTCTTTCCCTAGTAGAGTGTGACTCTGGGGAAGCTGAGCTCCAGGACACATTGGTGGGGTCTTCAATCCAGGGAAGCCTAGCCAGCATCCTGGTGGCATCTGGAACCTGGTGATTGAAAAGAGAGTTAACATATGAAGCCAAACAATTTGTTGAGCAATCATGGATCCCAAGCTTGGAATAGTGGAGAGGAAGTGTTAGGGAGGTACTCACTGCAAACTCTAGTGTAGTCCTGCTTTCAGGTATATATTTTGCAGTAGTTTATGGATACGTGTGCACATAAGCTCTCTCTCACAGAAACTGGTGTATATCTAGGTTATGGGACTTTGTTGGAAAGTGAACTACCTGAGATGAAATTAGAGTGTACTATTAAAGGAAAGGTCTCACCCGAGTAATGAAGCTGAAGGGTTGTCATTCCACACGTGAAGTCTCTGGATACATTCTGAGGTGAAGCATGTTGAGGTAGCAATCGTTGCTTTGGTTAGGTTGTGATCGGCAGATGCAATGTTATTTGGTTTGGATTGGGAGATGCATATGGGAAAGTGGGCCCTATCCAAGGGTTCCAGGACTGGGGGAAGTAGGGGCTCTATAGTGAAGATGTGAGGTTCCTGCTGTCTTAGGGTTCAAAAAGACACTCAATAGTTAATATTATCATCACATTATTTGTTAATTGGGTTAACTTTGAAAAGTCCCCTTGTTATGGTTTGCTGGACAGTACCCAGTATCTTGTATATAGCTGTGCTATTGGACAATTCTAATCTACTTGGTCTAGGCTTTTGAGAGAGTCCGCATATCAAATACATAGCCTATATATTAAAAAGATTCAGTTTGTCTTTTGAGAAACTTTGAGACATACAATTGATTTCCCCCTCTCATATTAATTAGCTACTGATTTATATGTCTACATTTTGCTAGGAGTGTACATAAACACCATTCCCACCACCAAAGGACTGTGACCCATCCCTCCCGCCCACTCCCACCCCCCACTGGCCCAGGAAGCTACATGTCTACCCCTCACCACTGGGTTTTTACTTTGGTGCCCTACTTACAATTTGATCAGGTCCTGCTTTTAGTTTCCCTTTCAGATCTTCTTAGTCAGCTTCTGCTGATGAGTGGGATCATCCCATACTCATCTTTATCTTTCTGACTTAGTTCACTTAACATAATTCCTTCTAGCTCTGTCCAAGATGGGTCAGAGAAGGTGGGTTCATTGTTCTTGATAGCTGCATAGTATTCCATTGTGTATATATACCACAGCTTTCTCAGCCACTCATCTGTTGTTGGGCACCTGGGTTGCTTCCAGGTTTTAGCTATTATGAATTGTGCTGCTATGAACATAGGAGTACACACCTCTTTTTGGTTGGGTGTTATGGAGTCCTTGGGGTATAACCCCAGGAGAGGAATTATTGGGTCATATGGAAGGTCCATGTCTAGCCTTCTGAGAGTTTTCCAGACTGCTCTCCACAGAGGCTGTACCAATTTACATTCCCACCAGCAATGTAAAAGGGTTCCTCTGTCCCCACATCCTCTCCAGCATTTGTTGCTGCTGCTGTCCTTTTTGATGTATGCCATTCTTACAGGAGTGAGGTGGTATCTTAGTGTTGTCTTGATTTGCATTTCTCTGATAATCAGTGACCTAGAGCAGTTTTTCATATGTTTGTTAGCCTTTTGGATTTCCTCTGTGGTGAATGTTTTGTTCATTTCCTCTGCCCATTTTTGGATGGGGGTCATTTGCTTTTTTGGTGCTAAGTTTGCTGAGCTCTTTATATATTTTGGTGATTAGTTTCTTGTCTGAGGTCTGGCATGTGAAGATCTTCTCCCATTCTGTGAGGGGTCTCTCTGTTTGTTTAATAGTTTCTTTGGATGTGCAGAAGCTTTTCAATTTGATGTAGTCCCATTGGTTTGTTTCTGCTTTGGTCTTCCTTGCAATTGGGTTTGATTCATCAAAGATGTCCTTGAGGTGTATGTGGGAAAGTGTTTTACCAATGTTTTCCTCTAAGTATTTGATTGTTTCTGGTCTGACATCTAGGTCTTTGATCCATTTGGAGTTGATTTTTGTTTCTGGTGAGATAAAGTGGTTCAATTTCATTCTTCTGCATGTTTCAACCCAGTTTTCCCAGCACCATTTATTAAAGAGAGCCTCCTTTTTCCATTTAATCCTTTGGGCCCCCTTATCAAAGATTAGATGCCCATAGGTGTTGGGATTTACTTCTGGGCTTTCAATTCTGTTCCACTGGTCTGTATGCCTATTTTTGTTCCAGTACCATGCTGTTTTGATGATGATGGCTTTATAATATAGTTTAAGGTCTGGGAGTGTGATGCCTCCATTTCTGTTTCTTTTCCTTAAGATGGTTTTGCAATTCTAGGTGTTTTCAGGTTCCAGATAAATGATTGTAGTGTTTGTTCTATTCTCTTAAAGAAGCCTGGTGGAACTTTGATGGGTATTGCATTAAATTTGTATATGGCTCTGGGGAGAATATTCATTTTGATGATATTTATTCTTCCAATCCATGAGCATGGGATATCTTTCTATTTCTTGGTATCAGTTTCTATCTCCTTGAGTAGTGACTCATAGTTTTCAGTATACAAGTCTTTCACTTCTTTGGTCAACTTTATTCCTAGGTATTTGATTGATTTTGCTGAAACAGTAAATGGGAGTGATTTCTGGATGTCTTCTTCTTCAGATTTAGTGTTTGCATAAAGAAATGCCACTGATTTTTGTACATTGATTTTGTAGCCTGATACCTTGCTATATTGCCTAACAACTTCCAGTAATTTTCTACTGGATTCTTTAGGTCTTTCTATGTATACTATCATATCATCTGCAAATAGTGAGAGCTTGACTTCTTCCCTTCCAATCTGTATCCCTTTGATTTCTTTCTCTTGCCTGATTGCTATGGCAAGAACTTCCAATACTATGTTGAAGAGTAACGGTGACAGTGGGCAGCCCTGTCTAGTCCCCGATCTGAGGGGGAATGCTTTCAGCTTCTCTCCATTGAGTATGATGTTGGCTGTAGCTTTGCTATATATAGACTCCACTATCTTGAGGAATTTCCCATCTATTCCCATTTTCTGTAGAGTTTTGACCATGAATGGGTGTTGGATTTTGTCAAAGGCTTTCTCTGCATCTATTGAGATAATCATGTGGTTTTTGGCTTTGCTTTTATTGATGTGATGAATGACATTGATTGATTTACGGATGTTGAACCAGCCTTGCATTCCTGGGATGAATCCCACTTGGTCATGATGAACAATCTTTTTGATGTGTTGCTGTATCCGGTTGGCCAAGATCTTGTTTAATATTTTGGCATCTATGTTCATCAGAGATATTGGTCTGTAGTTTTCCTTTTTTGTCTGTCCCTATCAGCTTTTGGTATCAGGGTGATGTTGGCTTCATAAAAGGTGGAAGGGAGTATTCCTGTTTCTTCAATCTTATGGAATAGCTTAAGAAGTATGGGTATTAACTGTTTCCTGAAAGTTTTGTAGAATTCATTTGTGAAGCCATCTGGTCCAGGACTTTTGTTGTTGGGGAGATTCTTAATAACGGTTTCAATTTCTTTGTCTGTGATTGGTGCATTTAGATTTTGTAGTTCTTCTTGGTTCAGTTTTGGAAGTGCATAGGTTTCCCGGAATTGTTCCATTTCTTCCAGATTCTCTAGCTTGGTGGCATATAGTTCTTTGTAGAAGTTTCACAGAATTCTCTGGATTTCTGTGGTGTCAGTTGTGATATCTCCTGCATCGTTTACAGTTCTATTAATTTGAGTCTTCTCTCTTTTTTGTTTGGTGAGTCTGGCTAGGGGTTTGTCAATTTTGTTTAATCTTTCAAAGAACCAACATTTGGCTTCATTGATCTTTTGTATGGTTCTTTTATTTTCGATGTTGTTTATTTCTGCTCTAACTTTAGTGATTTCTGTCCTTCTGGTTTCTTTAGGGTTCCTTTGTTCCTCTTCCTCTAAGTCCTTGAGGTGTGTAGTAAGGTCGTTCATTTGGGCTTCTTCTTGGTGTTTAATATGTGATTGTATAGCTATAAGTTTCCCTCTCAGTACAGCTTTAGCTGTGTCCCAAATATTTTGATAGGTTGTGTCTTCATTTTCATTAGTTTCCAGGAACATTTGAATTTCCTGTTTGAGTGAGTCTCTGACCCAGTGGTTCTTAAGGAGCATGTTGTTTAGTTTCCATATTCTATGTCTTTTAATAATTTTCCGTTTGTTGTTAAAAGTTAGTTTTACTCCACTGTGGTCTGAGAAGATACTTGGGATGATTTCAATGCTCTTGAATTTATTGATGCTGTCTTTGTGGCCTAACATGTGGTCTATCCTTGAGTATGTGTTGTGTGGATTTGAAAAGAAGGTGTATTCCAGTTTTTGGGGGTGGAGGAGTCTGAAAATGTCCAAGAGGTCTAGTCTGTCAATCTCTTCATTCAATTCTCTTGTATCTTTATTGGTTCTCTGCTTTGTTGATCTGTCTAAGTGTGAGAGTGGGGTATTGAAGTCTCCCACTATTATTGTATTACTATTGATGTATTTTTGAAATTCTTTCAATAGGTGTTTAATGTATTTAGGTGGTCCCTTGTTGGGTGCATAGATGTTAATAATTGTTAAGTCTTCTTGGCTGATTGATCCTCTAATCATTATGTAATGTCCTTGCCTATCTTTTATTACTTTATTTAATTTAAAATCTATCATGTCTGAGATGAGAATGGCTGTTCCTGCCCTTTTTTGTGGACCGTTAGCCTGTATGATAGTTTTCCATCCTTTCACTTTAAGTCTGTGTTTATCTTGTTGTGACAGATGGGATTCTTGCAAGCAGCATATGGTTGGGTTATGTTTTCTGATCCATCCCCCCACCCTGTGCCTTTTGATGGGTGAGTTTAAGCCATTGACATTTATTGATATTATGGATTTAATGTATTGTAATGCCATTGTTCTAAAAAACTATTTGTTTACTCTGATATATTACAAGTATTATAGTGATGTTCTTGTTTATAAGAGGTCTTTTAGTACCTCTTTCAGGGCAGGCTTGGTGATAGTTGCCTCCTTTAACTGTTGTTTGTCTAAGAAGGTTTTGATCCCTCCATCTAGCTTGAATGAAAGTCTAGCAGGATATATTATCCTTGGTTGAAACCCTTTTTCATTCAGGGCTCGATAGATATCTTGCCACTCCCTTCTGGCTTTTGGAATTTGAGTTGAGAAATCTGCAGAAAGTCTTATGGGTTTTCCCCTGTATGTGACTTTTTGTTTCTCTCTTGCAGCCTTTAGGATTCTTTCTTTATCCTTACTTCTTCTCATTGTGACTATGATGTGTCTTGGTGTTTTCAGGTCTGGGTTGATTCTGTTTGGTACTCTCTGGGCCTCTTGCACCTTGATATCCTTTCTGTTATTCAGGTCTGGGAAATTTTCTTGTATTATTTCCTCTAGAATGTTTGCTTCTCCTTCCTCTCTTTCTTCCTCTGGCAGGCCAATTATACGAATGTTACTTCTTTTGAGATCATCCCATATGTCTCTGTTGTTGTTTTCAGTGTCTCTCAATCTCTTTTTAAGCTCTTTCACCTCTTTCTTAGTTTTCTCTAACTCATCCTCTGTCTGACTAATTGTGTTTTCTGCTTCTGTTAGTCTGCTTTCCCTTGCCTCAGCTTCTTTCTTCAATACAGCTATTTCAGCTTTCAGTTCTCTAATTGTCTCAAGATAATCAGTATTTTCCTTGGGGGTCTCAACTGTTGTTTCCCTAATACTGCCATTCCTTTCCTCCAATGTTGTTTTCATTTCTGTGATTAATAAGTTTATTATTGCTTGCATACTTTTCTTATCTATGGTTACTTCTGACTGATTTGTGGTTTCTTCTGGGCTCTTGTCTTCATTCATTGGGGTAGCAGTTTTATTTGTTTTTAATCTACCCATTTTTTTTTATTTATGTGTTTCTCTCTCTTTTTTTTTTTTTTTTTTTTTTTTAGTGCTCTGTTGTTCCTCAGTTGTTGTGATTTGAGCACAAGTAACACTGTACTAAATACCTTTATGACAATTGCACTCACCAACCTCCGGAATTACAGTAGCAACTGAACTAAGTATTGAAGGAGTTTAATCGTTACCAGTTAGCCAAAAAACTTCTCCAGTCCGTGAAAAAATAGTAACCAAATCCCAGTGAAGAAAGAGAAAAGAAAGAGAGGATAGCAAGAATAGACAGTTATGCAAATCTACTATCCAGTGTATATTCTAGGGGTAACAAGAGTGTAAAGGGAACTAGAGCAGATATACACACATAGAGAGTCCACTCTGGGTCAGATTTCTTCCCCAAAGTAATTCACAAATTCAGAAAGGCAAAGAAGAAAGAAGTGTATGACAAGATAAAAAAATAATAATAACAAAAGAGATAGAGAGTGATAAGAGAGAGAAAAGGGAGAAGATAAGAAGAAGGGTTGTAATTAAAGAGCAGTGCGAGGAACTTCCCATATGTGTATCAGTGAGTTTAAAAAAAAAAAAAAAAAAAAAACCCTGTTTGGTGGTATGGGGTATCCTGCTAGTAGCTGGTCCCAGGCACTGCTTATGGGGGGGGGGGGCGGCGGGAAGGATGTATGCTTGAAAATTAAAAGGAAGAAAAAAGAATTTTTTTTCCCCCATTCTAATTCTTAACCCAAATTAAGTTATAGACACATCCTTGGTATGATCGCTATGGCCCCTTATTGGCTGGCCTGCTAAAGGCAGAAAATCCTATTGTTTACACGAGATGTGTCTGGAGCTCCAAGGCTAGCTGCTTCTCAGTCCGCCATCTTCCGGGAAACCCCTCCCTCCAGACTTTTTTAAAGGATTTCTCAAAAATGAAAACTAGCTCCAAATCCTTTGATCCGATGAGAGCTATACTCAAGAAGTCTTTGTATCTGTTCTCAGGGCCGCGGTGGACCCTGCAGACTCCCAAGAGAAAGCCCCCGAGCTAAAGTGCTCTCTCCAGTTCCTCTGCCCGCCGCGCTCTGCAACCGGCGGAGGAGCCGCCTTCCTGGGCGGGCGGAGGACAATGCCCGGCGCACTCGCCTTGCCCGGCGCCCTGGGAATTCTGGAGCCCCGCTAGTCTGTGTCACCTTTACTCTAATTCTTAACCCAAATTAAATTGTACTCACTTTTTGGTGTCATCCCTTATTAACTGGCCTGCTAAAGGCAGAAAATCCTACCGTTGCCGACGATGCGGTCAGAGCGCTCGCTGTCAGCGACTTCTCAGTCCGCCATCTTCCTCTCCTACCTGGAATCAGTATTTGAATATGGGTAGCCTAGCTCTAAACTCTGAGTCTTTTGAGTCCTGACTGAAAAGCAATGATGTCCTGTCGGTGGGCTCACTGGTCAGCTTATCTACTGCTACACGTCTACTCAACACTAACTCACCCAGTGATGTCTCTACCAATGCCTGCAACACTAAAACTTGCTGGTCTCTCCACTAGACTTAGGGTTTTCAGAGCATGATGGTTAAGTCAGACTCACTTCTTAAATGGTCACTAGTTTCCCCATGAAAAAACATGGGAATTTGCAGGTCAGGTAATGCTACTTGGAACTAACATGGTGTCTTCACCACACTCAACTGCACAAGCTTTCCCAGGGACTCCTGGGTTGAAGAAGAGAAGGAGGACATAGCAAAAAAAGACTTACTTCTGGGTGGGGAATAAACAGACACAATACAGAAAAGCAAGGGTGCCCTTGCTTTTTTTTGAGGTCTCAGGTTCAATCCCTGAGCAAAGCTGAATAATGCTTTGGGGAAATAAATAACAAAATAAAAGCATGTGTCATTCAGAGACTCCCTACACGGGGAGTGTCACTGAACAAGTATAGAGTATAGTGGTTATCCCTCTGTGGAGGGAGTGATTCAACTTTATTTTTCCTCCTTGCTTTTCTATGTCTTCTAAATTCTTTATAATGAGCACAGGTTATATTTGTGATGAAAATGCTTTTACTACCAAAAACACATGGCTCAATTTGTATGGTGGTCTGCAGTTGCTATCACTATTGCTTGCTTATTTCTGTGAAATTGACCTCCAACCATGGCAGAAATGGAAAAAGTAGACCTGTGAGGCTTCCTATGGGGATTTCACCAGTGACTGCATTTACTTAGACACGTGCTGTTCTAGCTCTTCCCTTCTTTCTTCCTTTGTGGTCAAAATGTTAGCCAGGCTGATGCTCTACAGCTTAATCTTCTATTAAATCCATGATCATACTTAATTTTTATTTAAGACATGTTAGAGAGAAGGGAGGGAGGGAGAGGGAAAGGAGAGGAGAGAGAGAGAGAGAGAGGCTAACAGAGTTTTCTGCCATACGTGATGCCAGATATTGAACTCAGGAACTCTGTGCCACTTCCAGGCTTATTTTATTGCATGTTCTTATTTTATGATTGTGAATATGATCACTGAGTTATGTACCTGCCATGTGTGAGGGAAGGCACGATGCTCTGTGCCAGGGCAATGGAGGTTTTGCAAATGGCAAAGAATGATGCCTGTGCACCTGTCTGGAGATCATTTAAAAAATCACACCAGCCTGATTAGCTGGTCCAGGATCATAAAAACAAACCTACCAGTTTTTCCCAGAGGAAATTTGTGCATCATTTTCTTACACAGACTTATTTGTGCCAGGTCATAAAATAGCCCTCCCTCCCTTTTTTTTTTTCTGAGATAGGTAGAGTAAGGCAGTCAGGGTAGATAAGGGTGTTTTCTGGGCAGTTGGAGAAGCAGGTGTGGTGATAATAAGCAATGCTAGAAACACAGATTGGGAAATGAAAGACAGTACCCGTAACTAAACAGAGGAGTTAGACATCATTTTTTTCTGCCAACATTTAGAACCTAGGAGAGGTGACAGTGGAGAGAGTTATCAGTGTTCTGGGCATCTTTTCCCATCTTTTCCCTGTTGTAAGAGTCTTCTCTGCAACACACAGTTATTAATACTTGTCCTTTTAACAAGGTGCTTTCTGGGCTAAAAGTAATAAATCTTTCTTGCCAAACAGCATATTTAATTTGCTCTCATGCTGAACATGGAAGAAGACCTATGTCTCCTGTGGCTTAAGTGGAGATGGCATTACAGTGGTTAAATCTGGGTTGACAGCCAGGGAACAGTGGTGATACACTTGATATTCCTCCAGGGACCACTGATGCGTGGTCATCTTTCCTCCTCCCTAAAAGACAGAGAGAGACAAAGAGGCAAAGAGACAGAGGGTTGCATCTCTTGCTGTTACTCTGCCCCTATGACTGTTCGTCCTGTGTAGGCAGAACATGCTGTTTTATTCATTCAGGGTACTCAGACCAAGGCTTGGCTGTTATTCATATTCCATGCATCAAAATTAGATTCACTATGGAAAAAGGAATATTAAGAAGAGAACCTACAAAACACTGGTCTACAGGAAGAGATGTGGATCACTGAATCATTACACTGGATTCATCCTCTCTTTGGTTCCAATGGGCATCCCAGCATGGGGATTCCAGCAACTAGGACACAAGAACAGTAGTCTCTCTGTGTTATATTATACTTAGTACATAAGTAGAAACTCAGCAAGTTCCTAGTTTGCTTCATTCACCCAAAGCTATTGTTCCCTAATAAAATGGGAGGAGAAGGAGACCTGTCCATCCTAGCATACCTCTTGTGTGTGTGTTCAATTGCTTTTCCTCAGGACTCTTTGGGAAAGGAGGTGTAGCATCTTCTTTAGCCCTTTCTTCCTACACCAAACTGATTAAACAGGACCATTCAAGTTGCTCCAGAAATGTGCCACAAAACAAGCAGTTTCTCTTAATTATTCAGCTGTAGCAGCTGAATTATTTCTTTCTTTTCCGAAATCAACAAAATTCTTTATGTTTGAGCATCTCTAATGCTATATGGATGGACAGCAAAGATTCTGGTTTTGGATCAATAACCTTGAGTTTTGTCTATCATCACTATTAGACTGAAGCTTCAGAGGGAAGGAATTTGATCTCTTAATCACATCACCAGTGCCTAACATTGTGCTGGGTATAAAAATAAATACTTATTTGTTAAGTGGATGAATATCGTTTAGAATCAGATTCCAAGCATGTTTCAGCCTCCTCCCAACATTGTCACAATTTCTCTGACTAGAGTATTGAAAAGATCTAGGTATGTTTGGGTTGGGTTTTACAATTGTGGCAAACAGAACTGTTTGAGTGCCAGCGGTAGTTTATAGACTTTTATGCAGCTCTATGGGCTCTGTGTGTCTGAAGGCAGGTTGTGTGTTCAGCCAGTTCCTGACCTCCCAGAGTAGGATAGAAAGTTCTAACTTCAGTGAAACTCTTACAGTTTTATGTTGCTAAAATAACTCTTGGACTGCTAGTGCTGAATTGTAGAATCATAATTTTCAAATTAAAGCAAACCCTAGGTATTCTTTAGACACTATAGATGCAGAAATGTATGCTCATGTAATGTCAAAAGGTGCTTAAGATACTAGATTTTTGATGGGTGATGAACCAGCACTAGGATTCAATATGCTATATACTTCTCTCTTCTTTTTTAAGAAATACTGTATTTATTTATTGTTGGTCTGCTTCTAAATTCTGCTTCTGAGACCCCTTCTATTGCACTGCTTAATCGCTGTGGTCTATTTACATAATCACTGTGTTACCTGGGAACCGCCCTGCCTGCAGGGCATTGGTTTAATCCTACTGGTTCGATCTCTCTTTTTGCTCCACCCCCTCTCCTAGTCACACCCTGTTCTCCACAACTAGTTTGCATTATTTTTTGACTCCACCCTCTCTATGTCACATCTTGTTTCCACCCTACTTGGTGAGTATAAATACAGCTGCTCTTTTGATATAAGACACAGTGGAATTGCCTTCCAGCTCTGAGAGTCCCAGAGTCTCTCTCCTGTGAAACTAGCCCGGCAATAAAGATTGAACTGCTTCCCACTCAGCCATGAGTCCCTGGTCGTCTCTCTCCTGCCTGCGATGCTAGCCCAGCACGAGTTCCTGATCTCTCTCCCACACAGCATCCTAGGTTAGCTCCAGTTGAGTTCTCTCCAACCCAGAGAACACTTGTTCAGGAAGAAGAACCCTCAGGCTATCCTGGCAATTTATTAGATACAACCAGAAATCAAGAGGGGTGAGAAGAAGAGAGAGAGAGACACTTGCAGCCCTGCTTCACCACTTGTGAAGTTCCCCCCTGCAGGTGGAGACTAGGGGTTCAAACCTGGGTACTTTCACATTGTAGCATGTGCTCTCAACCAGGCACACCACCACCAAACCCCTACACTTATCTCCATACCAAAGTTGTTACTTATTTCCTCCCTTCCTTTCTTCCTTCCTTTCTCTCTTCCTTCTTTTCTCCTCCCTTCCTTCATTTCATCTCTTTCTCTCTTTCTTTCCATCTCATCCTCCTTTCTTCTTTTTAAAATAACTCCATACCCAATGTTTATTTCCATGATGTGTGATGACTATCAAAGTTTTTGTAACTCTTTTTTATTTACTTATTTATTATTGTATAGAGATAAAGATATTGAGAGGGGAAGAGGAAATAGAGGAGGAAAGAGAAAGAGAGACAACTGCAGACCTGCTTCAACACTCATGAAGCTTTCTCCCTGCATGTGGGGTTCAGGGACTTGAACCTGGGTCCCTATGTACTGTAATTTGAGCACTTAATCAAGTGGGATCACCTGTCCCTGTTGAAATCCTTTTACAGAGTATCATATCTGTTAATAGTCTGCATGCTGAATAACAGTGATTGGTGATCTGAAAGAAAAATATGAAAGAAAAATTATCTTAGAACAGGTAAAATGTGAACTTAGACCTAAGCTTTGCATCAGGGATAGATCAACAATAAGGCCATGCTAAGATGACTTCAGTAATTCAACATGGTGTGTGTGTGTGGGGGGCAGGGTA
This sequence comes from Erinaceus europaeus, assembly GCF_950295315.1. NCBI lineage: Eukaryota > Metazoa > Chordata > Mammalia > Eulipotyphla > Erinaceidae > Erinaceus > Erinaceus europaeus. The sequence goes on from NC_080164.1 coordinate 178,648,374, forward strand.
TGGCTTAACTAGAAGCATGGTATTTGGAGATTAAAGTGTAGAGTCACATAGTGATTGAGTGCCACAAGACTTGATTTGCTGATTTTCAGGGATATTATCAAAGGGGCTAGACACTTTTGAGAGATTCTGAATAGGAGAGAAGCCTGGTTAGATACACATGAACTCCATGGAGAGGGCTGAGGACAGGGATATGAGTTAGGAGGCTGTGTCAGTGATGTGGGAAAGGGATGGAGGACTGGTAGAGGCTGGGAGGATGTGGCAGTGCAGACTGCTGTGACAAGTCACTCTGACACAATGATGTCTCACTGCCTCCCTCTCCCCTCCTTTAATGATAACTGGATCTTCTAAAGTAGAACCTGACAAATGGCATTTTAAGAAAAAACTGACTTCAAATCCCAAGTTTCACTCTGATTTATATATATTTTGCTCCAAGAAAAGATAAGAATTCAGTACAGTCTTAGGTAATTAGTGATTCAACATGGTGCCTCTACAGAATGAGATGGAAATGACTGGAAGCCTCATTTACAGCCCTAAGAATCCACAGGACACAAGAAGACTGATTTGTGAGTGTTGCTTCTCCTCAATAAAATATAAACTAATTACAAAGAGCTAAGGATGAGACAGTCTTGCAGAAGGAATGTTTCTGACATTCCACTGAGTGCTTACCACAAATATTCAAATGGATCATTTTTTACATTCTTTGGAAAATGGGTATTAAAATATTATTTTCATTCTGAAGCATTTGCATTTATACTCATGTATACATGTGCATGATTGATATAAAATTAAAAGGTATCTTAGCACCTACTCCTATTAATTTTCATAAATTAATCTTAGTGTATTTTGATAGATACAGATAGATCTTAGTGTATTTTGATAGATACGGTTCAATCCCCTGGCTCCCCACCTGCAGGGGAGTCGCTTCACAGGAGGTGAAGCAGGTCTGCAGGTGTGTCTTTCTCTCCCCCTCTCTGTCTTCCCCTCCTCTCTCCATTTCTCTCTGTCCTATCCAACAATGACATCATAAGTAACAACAACAATAATAGCTACAACAAGAATAAAAACCAAGGGCAACAAAAGGGAAAACAAATCAATAAGTGCAAAAAAAAATAAGATTTATAAAAAAAAGATACAGAGAGACCTGCAACACTACTTCAGCACTTATAAAGCTTCCTCCCTATAGGTAGGGGTAGGGGACTTGAACCTGGGTCTTTATACACTGTAATATCTGCACTCAACTAGGTGCATCACCATCTAGACCTTTCATACTCATTTTATAATTAAAGGAAGATCATGGAACTAAGTTCAAAGAAATTTTACTTTGGATAGAAAAAGAATGATAATGTCTAATTTCCATGGAGAAAATACACCCAACATAAAGTCCTAGTATTCTTTAAGAATTATTGACAAAATAATAATTGATACATTTATATTAAATCACCATGTTGATATCCCTGTTGTATTTGACAGACAGGATGGTAATTGGACTCACTGTTGGGTCTCAGCCAAGTCCCCCAACTTCTCTTGAGTTTAGCTTCCTTATCTGAAGGTGAAACTGATTTTTCCTGTATCAATTGGACCCAAATGTAAAGTACAAATACTATCATGTGCTAGTGATCTTTGTTTATATTGTTACATCTATACTATTTATCTTAATCATGCTTAAGACTTACCACTTCTTTCTGTTGTAACAATTTTGAGGCATCCTATATCTCTTCAGAGATTTGTTATATTGTTTTAGAGATTTGTATATTGTTAATTAAGGTTGTTCTTCCTTCTTCACAGTATGGTCTACCTGTTTTTTTGTTTGTTTGTTTTGTTTTTGTTTTTGTTGTTTATTTCTCCCATCTATTCCCTTTACCAGTAACTTTGCACAAAAACTATGGAATTTCTGTGACATTGTTCTTCTAGACTTCCTTTCCAACAATGTTTCCTTTATCCTTCTCAATGGGTCTCTGTAAATCTTCCAAAATATCAGCTTTGTTTATATGACTTTCCTGATGAATTCACACTTTGTATGCTGTTACCTTCTATTTTCTACCCAATATTTTTTCTTTTTGAATGTTAATAAGGATAACAGTTTTTATTGGTGGTGCAATGTTTTATAATTTGAAAAGCATCTGCGATAAACACATGATGTTCACTAAGTAAGTATTGACTTTCTGCACCATAGTTTTCAAAGATTTCCATCCCACAAAATGTTAGGAGTCTACTCACTGGTGAAATGAATTTTATCAGACTTTTAAAAGTAAATGTTATTGAACTGGGAAGACAGCATAGAGGTTATACGAAAGACCTTGATGCCTGAGCTTCAAGTCGTAGGTAAAGTCTCCAACAACATCGTAAGCTAGAGCTGAACAATGCTCTAGTTTTTCTCTATATATCTCTCTTATTAAAACAAAACAAATTATTTTTTCAAAGGTAATAGTTTTAAATGGGGATTGCAAATTGCTAAAAATGACTACAAAAACTGAAATCTAACAAAAGCAAATGTGAAAAATGAGGAGTTACTTGTTCTCTCACAGATCAAAAATGATAATATAAAATGGCACAATTTTTCTGGAAAACCACTTGATATAATTTTGTAATGTTTTAAAAGTAGTTTTTTAATGTGGCCAAAAAGTGGGTATCAGATATAAAGTCATAAAAAATTTTGCTTGTAAGTGTGTCACAAATGTTCAATGTTAAGCACAGACTTTTTTCTATACTTTTTTTTGTAATTATTCAGGCTTGGAAGCAGCCTCAATATTCCTTAGGGGTCCGGTGATGTAAGTGACTTTCATTCCTGAGAGCCCAAGGTTCCAAGTTCAACCTCCACTACCAACAGAAGCCAAAGTTGAGCAGGGCTCTGGTTCCTCTGCATCTTTCTCTCTGTATGTCTCTCACTAAGACTAAAATAATAATAATAATAATAATAATAATAATAATAATAATAATAATAAAACATTAATTCAGAAGGTGCCTATTTAAATAAACTCTTTTACAACCATACAATGAACTGCTTTTTAGAATGAGACTAAGTAAATCACTGCCTTAGTTCCGCAACAGCTCATGTTACTTGTAAACACAGGAAATGAAATACAAAAAGTCAAAGAAAATGTTGGATACTTTATGGCTTAGATTAATATTTTCACTGTGACAAAATTACAAAGATGGTGGGGGGCAGAATGGCACCAAACAACAGACTTTTATGCCTGAGGCACTGGAGATTCCAGTTTCAATTCCTGGCACCAGCTTAAGCCTGAACTGGCAGTGTTCTGACTTACTAAGTAAAGGAATTGGAGATAGGAATTAGAGTGGAGGCATAAGGGGGAGGAACCAGCAGCACTAACTCTTAGGAACACAGCACATACCAGGGAACTGAATGGACATGAGGGATTTCATTTGGGGAGGCTGGCATCTTGTCAGCCTCTCACCATCACTTCACATTGAAGCCTGTGAGTCAATATCAACTGGAACACACAGCATTTTCACCTCCTCATATCTTTTAACCTCCTGCCTGTTCCTCATGCTTTTCCTTCCCACAGTTACCTGTGATTTTTGTCTCTGGAGCTCTGTACCTGAAGAACTACACCACCCAATAGACTTAATTTTAAGTTAAGAGTGCTAAACAGAGAAGGAGGGATGGAAGGAGGGGGAGAGAGAGAGAAAGAGAGAGAGAGAGAGAGAGAGAGAGAGAAGAGAGAAGAGAGAGGAGAGGCACATCAATAGTGGTTCACCACTCATGAAACTTCTTCTGTATAAGAGTTTCTCCATGATGTGGTGACTGGGGGGCTGAAGACAGGTGACCAGGTATAGTTGAGTGCTTGCACATAATTCTTTTAAAAATGTTATTAGTGGTTTAATAACTACTAACATGACTGTAAGATAACAGGGATATAATTCCATATAGTTCCCACCACCAGAGTTCTGTGCCCCACTTACTCCATTGGAAGTTTCCCTATTCTTTATCCTTCTGGGAGTAGAGACTAAAATTCTTTAGGGGGTGCAGAAGGTGGGAGGTCTAGCTTTTGTAACTGCTTCTCTTCTAGACATGGATGTTGTCAGGTTGATCCATACCATCAGCCTATTTCTATCTTTCCCTAGTGGGTTAAGGCTCTGGAGAAGCGAAACTTCAGGACACACTGGTGAGGTTAGACAACTGCACAGGCAAGTCAGGAATGGAATCCTAGTAGCATCTGCAACTTGATGGCTGGAAGGCAGTTAAGATATAAAGCAGGACAAATTGTTTAATACATAGGAACTCAAAGGTAGCAATAGAACAGATGAAACTAGGGGTCTTCATGAGGGAAGAAGCTGGGAAGTATAGTTTTTTTTTATTTATAAATTGGAAGTTTGACAAGACCATAGGATAAGAGGGGTATAATTCTACACCATTACCACCACCAGAGTTCCCTATCCCATCCCCTTCCTTAATAGTTTCACTATTCTTTATCCCTCCGGGAGTTTGGAAATAGGATCATTATGGGGTGCAGAAAGTGGCAGATCTGGCTTCTGTAATTCCTTCACCACTGAACATGGGTGTTGACAGGTTGATCCATACACCCGGCTCATCTCTTTCTTTCCCTAGTGAGGCAGGGATCTGGGGCAGCAGGGCTCCAGGATATTGGTGGGGTCATCTGCTCAGGGAAGTCCAGTTGGCATCCTGATAGCATCTGGAACCTGGTGGCTGAAAAAGAGTTAAGATATAAAGAAGAGCAGATTGTTGACTAATCATGAACCTAAAGGCTGGAATATCGCAGATGAAGATTTGGGATCTCCGTTTTGGAAAAAAAGCTAGTAGGTTTATTTAAGGTATATTCCAAAGGGCTCATGGCCCAACAAGTTTTTGCCTGAGGTTGACATCTATCATGAAGGTGCCCTAGTTATTATCTGGGAAGATGGTATCATAGTTGGAAAAAGGACTAGAAATATGGATCTCTCTCTCTCTCTCTCTCTCTCTCTCTCTCTCTCTCTCTCTCTCTCTCTCCCACACACACACACACACACACACACACACTTTCCCTTCATACACATGTATCTCATAAATGGATAAATAAAAAAATATATAATGTTAAGCTCATTTCAGGTAGAGATAAACATATACAAAGTCTGGGCAGTAGGAAGCACAGCAAGCTAGAGAATGCAGCCTGATCATAATGTTCTTGACAAAGAGAAGCATAAGAAAATGTTTACAGATATTTACCAGGTTGTAGGCTGGCTCCTTACTACCACCTGAATGCTCTAGCCCACTTCCCAGAAGGGACTTCATGTTGTTGGAACTGACTGGGATTTTTACATGCTCCATCTCATCTACCTCTATATGATACCTTAGTATTTTTTTTCAAGTCATTGCCTTAACCAAAACACTCCCTTCCCCCATGAGCCAACTGCTACTCCACATGAGTTCTGTTCTTTATCCAACTCATGATTCTTCTGAGCATTCCATTTAGAAAGTGTAACCACACACTCCAGACTTGGTGCTCTATTTCTATTATCGCTTGGCCTTCAACTAGACACATCACAACCCTGTGTTTCTGATCATTCATCTGTACAAAGGAACAAACTATTTTTCATATTCTACTGCAGAACAGGCAAAGACTCAACAGATGACAGAGGGAGGAGAGAATTGAAAAGGGACAGATATTGTTGGTTCTTTGGGGTCGATGGTGGGGTGGGGTGGGGTGGGGGGCGATGGACATTTCAAAGTGCATTTATTTATTTTTTTTCCTCCAGGGTTATTGCTGGGCTCGGTGCCTGCACCATGAATCCACCGCTCCTGGAGGCCATTTTTCCCCCTTTTGTTGCCCTTATTGTTGTAGCCTCGTTGTGGTTATTATTATTACCATTGTTGATGTTGTTCGTTGTTGGATAGCACAGAGAGAAATGGAGAGAGGAGGGGAAGACAGAGAGGGGGAGAGAAAGATAGATACCTGCAGACCTGCTTCACCGCCTGTGAAGCGACTCCTCTGCAGGTGGGGAGCCGGGGGCTCAAACCAGGATCCTTATGCCGGTCCTTGTGCTTTGCACCACGTGCGCTTAACCCACTGAGCCAATGCCCGACCCCCCCCCCCCAAAGTGCATTTCTGAATCTCTCCATTCTCTGCAGCAGCTTGGCTTTGGGCCACAGGCTTCTCCCAATGAGCTGAGGGCATCTCAGACCCCATTGGCATGTCAACTCATTCCTATGCAAACACGCACACAACCCTCTACCTCTGTGCCTCCTCACTACCAATCTGCAAAGATGCCTCTCCTTCAGCTGGCAGCTCCGTCTCTCACTGTGTTGATATTCCTCCCCATGTTCCATCATCAAAGGTAGCCCTAGGGAAAGAAAGTGACATTTTCAATAATCATGATCTTTAGTAAAACGACACTCATTTTCATGCTTTCAAGGAGGCTCCTTTTCAAGGCACAAAACAGCCAGATCTCCTTTTCACCGAGGAGATGGCTAATGTGATGACATCGCAGCCATCAGCTGCCTCCCACATGGGGACTGACAGCTGGGTTGCTTTCAGCCTCCCCATAGTTACCATCCCATTGCCATTCTCCTGCTTGCAGATTAGATTGAATTGGGAGCATTTCGCTCCAGTTGAGACTGAGGGTTCTGCAGATTGACAGCTATAATGATCACGTTGGCTTCCCAGCATGTGATATCTAAGTAATAGTCTCCATATTTATCCATCACTAACCAGGGAGAAGCTCAATCAGTTAGAGAAGTATTTCTCAAACCAAGGCTCTGCCTAGTGAGCTCATCCAATAAAGACAATCCTTGTTTTTGCTCTCAGGCTGGAATCTTGCCTCATCTCTTGCAATGGTGACAGTCTTAAGACCACCGGACCCTCTGACAACATTTGGGTGGGATCACAGGGCCTGCAAACAGATTCAGCTCCATTTTTCTAGGGATAAGGAACACTGATAGGACATCTTTGATGAAGGGAACAATCAGGGAGTAATGCATTTGAGAAAGTAAAATATGGTTTATATATTATAGTTTAGAAAGTTTAATCAGTAAAAACAGGAAAAGAGTACACCATCCTGTCTGTTTAAAAATATTTATTTATTTATTTATTTATTTTTAGCTAAAGATAAAAAGAAATATAAATGGAAGAGAGAGCGAAAGAAGGGAGTCGGGCTGTAGTGCAGCGGGTTAAGCGCAGGTGGCGCAAAGCACAAGGACCAGTATAAGGAGAGAGTGAAAGAAATAGAGATAGAGATAGAGATAGAGAGAGGGGGAAAGGTAAAGGGAGAGGCAGATGGAGAGAGAGAGAGAGAGAGAGAGGGCTACAGCACTGTTTCACCATTTGTGAAGCTTCCCCCCTCCCCAGGGTCTTGAAGCTGGCTCCTTGTTTATTGTAATGAATGTGCTTAACCAGGTGTATCACTCACTATAAAGCACCCACCATTTTTTCTTTGTGGCAACAGAAGCCTGCTATTCAATTCCTTGACAGACTAGATAATCAGATGCATTTCTCTGCTTCTCACCTTTTGGTTTTGTGGGCCAATACATCATGAATAAGCAATTGTATTGGTACAGTCTGTTTTGTTCTTTTCACGTCTCGTAAACAAAATGAGAGTGGCACCACAGCCTACTGCTGAGTCACCCTTCAACACTCCCTTCTCCTAGTACATGCTTTGCTGTTGTTTAGATTGAAAAGAAAGAAAAAACATGTCAAGCATATGTTGTCTACTCCCCCATTTTAAGGGCATTCCAATCTCTCCTTGAAGGCCCCATGTCTCATCCTGGTAATAGCAAGAGTCAGAGACATAAGTAATAAAATAATAAAAGACCACGGTGAGACTACCCAGCTGCAGTGGGTAAAAAAATATAGTGGTGACTGACACCAAGAGTGATAATAGTGCTGGCTGGGGGGGTGACTGAATCTTTCTCACTCTAGACCAGGTCATTTTCAAGGACTTAATAGGAACTCTCTCATTTAAATCTCTTCACCTTTCTATGATCCAAGTGGTATAACTTTTTCTCAGAATATAAATGAAGCATGAAATATTGAGGGAGTCCCTCCAGGTAGGGTCAAGGTCAAGTGCTAGAACTCTATCATTCTGCACTTTTCTTTCTTAGCCATAATGTCAGGCCACCTTGCCTGCATCCCTGTAAGTAACGAAATCACAGGTGCATCCAGGAGGCCAGAAGAAGGAGTAGCAGAGAGCAGAAAAAGAAACTGGAACTGCCTGGAATTTCTTCAAGAAAAATTGCATAAAATTGGGCAAAAGATACCATGTGTTCAAACTGAAATGAAAATCCAACCCAGATCAAAGATAACAGTTGGTAAACACAGCCAGTTAATTTTGATTCTCCAGTTTCTAGCTCATCAAATAGTCCACTGCTTTCCTTGTCTGTTTATTTTATTTTGTTTTAATCTCTCTTAGCAGAACCTATTCTCATCTCTGTGGCAGGCCCATAAAAGTTAAATAACACTTCCATTAAAAGACACCAGGCTCCTTCCCATTTTCTTTGGGTGCTGAATCATAACTATCCTGTCTCTAGTGTGACCATCTAAAGCAAAGAATTCCATTTCCCTAATAGGTATGGTAAGTGTGTTTCAGTTATTTGAGATGGCTTATCTGGAAGAGGAAGGTGAACAATTCTCACACTAAATCTTATAGATGTTCATGGGGGAAGATAAGGAAGAAAATAAGAAAGATAGCTTTTCTCAAGTGTTCAACATGTGCCCTGAACAGGGCCAAGAAGAATATCCACATTGTTCTGTTACATGCTCACAACTGTTGTGGAGGTTGGCATCCCAACTGCCAAGGTTTATAAAGGGAGTAACCAAAGTGAAAAATGTTAGGCCCACTGACAAGGTCCTGGAGCTATGCACAGTTGAGGTCAGATATCCTAAGTCTTCCTTCAAGATCAGTACAGGAACAAAATGAGAATGACATTATGTATAAAGTGAGGTAGAAAAACCCTAACTTAGGATGAAACATCTGTACAGAGTCCTGAGGGATGAGGAAGGGCAGGGAAGAGGACATTAAGAGTAAAAAGAACAAGTGTAAAAGTCCCAAATGGGAAAGAGCTTGTGTGTCCAGAGGGAGGCAATGATATTAGAATTTCTCCAGAAGGAGGTGTTTGAATAAGCTGTAGAGCCTCAAGCCAACAGGGCTAGGTGACAGAACAATAGATAGAGTTCACTTGTTACCATGCTTGCCAGAGTATCTGGGTTCAAGACCCTGATTTCTACCTGCATGGTGCTGGGAGGGGGATCTATCTCCCTTTCTATTTATGTTTCTCACCTTCTACCAAAAACAAAGAAAAAGAGAAAAAATAATTTAGTGAGAACGGTGGAGCTATGGAGGCATCTGGCCCCAACAATGACCCTGGTAGAAACAAACAAAAAGCTCAGGGTCTAATCTGTGAATATGTGCACTGTGATTTCAAATACCCATACACATCACCTTTACAGTATTTGCTCAATCCTGTTGAATTTTGACTAAGGCTAAGACTAAGACTAAGGAATGACATAGACATAGACATAGACATAGACATAGACATAGACATAGACATAGACATAGACATAGACATAGAAATAGACATAGATTAAACATAGACATAGGCATAGGCATAGACTACACATAGACATAGACATCGTCATAGACATAGACCTACATAGACATAGACATAGACTAGATATACACATAGACTAGACATAGACATAGACTAGAGGTAGACATAGATGTAGACGTAGACGTAGATGTAGACGTAGACATAGATTAGACATAGGCATAGACATAGACTAGACATAGACATAGACGTAGACGTAGACGTAGATGTAGATGTAGACATAGACTAGACATACACACAGACTAGAGGTAGACATAGATGTAGACATAGACGTAGATGTAGACGTAGACATAGATTAGACATAGGCATAGGCATAGACTAGACATAGACATCGTCATAGACATAGACCTACATAGACATAGACTAGACATACACATAGACTAGACATAGACATAGACTAGAAGTAGACATAGACGTAGACGTAGATGTAGACGTAGACATAGATTAGACATAGGCATAGGCATAGACTAGACATAGACATCGTCATAGACATAGACCTACATAGACATAGACTAGACATACACATAGACTAGACATAGACATAGACTAGAAGTAGACATAGACGTAGACATAGACGTAGATGTAGACGTAGACATAGATTAGACATAGGCATAGGCATAGACTAGACATAGACATAGACATTGTCATAGACATAGACCGACATAGACATAGACATCATCATAGACATAGACCGACATAGACATGGACTGGACATACACATAGATATAGACTAGACATACACATAGACTAGACATAGATATAGACTAGAGGTAGAAATAGACGTAGACGTAGACGTAGACATAGACATAGACATAGATTAGACATAGGCATAGGCATAGACTAGACATAGACATAGACATTGTCATAGACATAGACCGACATAGACATAGACATCATCATAGACATAGACCGACATAGACATGGACTGGACATACACATAGATATAGACTAGACATACACATAGACTAGACATAGATATAGACTAGAGGTAGACATAGACGTAGACGTAGACGTAGACGTAGATGTAGACATAGACATAGATTAGACATAGGCATAGGCATAGACTAGACATAGACATCGTCATAGACATAGACTGACATAGACATAGACTGGACATACACATAGATATAGACTAGACATACACATAGACCAGACATAGATATAGACTAGGGGCAGACACAGACACAGACACAGACACAGACATAGACCTTTCCATTCATCTTGTGTTCTAGAGACCAAAGCAAGCATTCTCTCCCTGAAATGGTAGTTGGCAGAAACTCTGTAGTAAAGGTCAGGAAAATAAGCAAGAAACTTACCTTGTGGAGGGACAGGGAATTTTTTTGCTTTTTTTTCTTGAGATGGCTAAAGGAGAAGACATGGTCAAAGGAACTTTTGCCAAAAAGAAAAGCATGTGTCTGTACTGATAGAATTGATCCAACAGAAAGAGAAAGGACTCTGATTCACAAGATAAATTGATTGTGCCTGGAAACAGTTCATCATTTGATTCTTAGACATTGGGAAGAAGGGATTTATGGATGTTTGAAAACCAGAGGTTCCATCCTCATGTTCTTGTCTCCATACTGTGCTCTTTCTTCACTTGGTACTACAAACAGGATTGTAATATAATATAATATAATATAATATAATATAATATAATATAATATAATATAATATAATATAATATAATATAATATAATACAACATAACATAACATAACATAACATAACATAACATAATATAATATAATATAATATAATATAATATATGCAGTGGTTTTATTTTCCCCCAAAAGTTCACAGACTGAATTACTCCCTTGTAATAATTCAGGAAGACACTCAGACCACTAATCTATCATCTCATTCTCTCAACATATTTCCGTGACCTATTCAGTATCCTACGTGCAGCTTGAGTGGTAGAAAAATGGATTATAGTAGCAGAGAATATCTTTTCCTTAGAGTTTCTCAGTCCTCTGGGATAAGATGTGATATTTAAAAGCACACACTGCACAAACCTTTGCAAAGTGGAGCTACTCAGCTAATGAAAGAATTTTTTAAAATCTATTTTGCCCGTAGTTTTGATAAGATATATATTCGAATCCAAAAAAAATATTTTCAGAAATTTCTCTTTTTACCTACTTGTCTTTTCTAGTGTCTGTTTGCTTTAAAAATAACTCTCTTGTTTCTTTGAATACTCACTTAAAAATTGTATATAGTATTAATATAGAAATTAGATGAAGCACTTTAATCAGAATATATGCTTATGTTTTATAAGCCAATAAAAAAGACTAACATTTCAGTTACAAAACGGAATGTATATATACATATATGTGTGTGTTTGTGTAATATATATATATATTCAGTGAATATGTAAAAATCTGCTCCATATCACTACTCACAGGGATATGTAGATGACTGCCACAGTGGGATGTCTGCACACATCCTCTAGAAGAGATCCAATTAAAAAGACTGATAGAAACTTTGTGAGGGTGCATACCAAGTGGAATACTCCCACGCTGCCAGGAGGTGTAGGTGGGGTGGTGAATGCTACAGTTCCTTCAAATGTGGGAGACTATTTGGCAACTGAACACTATGGCTTTCTAAAAGTCAGAGGTTTTCTTTACTTTTCTTTTATTTTCCAGAGAGGGTTATTACTGGGATTTGATACCTGAATAATAACTCCACCATTCCCAAAAATGTTTACTTTTTCTTTGATAAAGAGAGAGAGAAGGAGAGAGCGAGAGAAAGAGAGAGAGATGAGAAAGATAAGAGAAAGGGAGAGAAGGGGAGAAAAAATAGATAGAGAACCACACGTTAATATGCGTATGCTTTATCCACTGAGCCACCATTTGGCCCCAACACTGATATTTATGTCCCAGTCTCTTTAACCAACAGACATAAGGACTTTTTAAACACACAAAACCTTTTTATGAATGTTGAATAAGATTTGTTTATAATAGCCATGATCAAAATACCCACCACCACAGCAACTGATCAGTTAATATGGTGTAGCCTCCCAAAGGATTATCATTCCTTAATAATATGAAACAGATGATTGAGGTCTATGCTGTCACAAGTGAATCTCAAATCTATGTGAAGATGAGCATATAAAAATCTGCTTGGTATCACTACTCACAGGGACATGTAAATTCCACACTGCCTGACCCAATTTCTATGAAGGCAAAGCTGAACTGTGGTGATAGAAATCAGAACAGCCAATGTTTTACTTTGTATTTTTCCCATTATGTCCTTATTCATTTGTCTATAGGGCTGGAGCTTGAGAGAATTTTCTGGTTAAAAAAAAAAAATGGTCTAAATCTTGCTTGAGAAACTGTGACATGGTAATTTCAAAGGAAGTAAAAAATCACCCAATTGTATGTTTTGCATGATAGGCAGAATTCCCAGTATGATCCGTAAGACTTGATAGAAAGAAAACAAGTATCTATTTAAAGACACCCCCCCACACACTCTCTGTCTCTAAACACTAACATCTAGGACTTCAACATTCAAACAAGGATGGGTCACAAATATCCAGTCCATGCACTCTCCACTTTACAGAGTGAAATAGGATCTTGGTGAGACGCTAGTTCTGTGGGACAACCAAACCTTCTGATTGGTGGGAGCTGTGTGAAACTGGGCAAAGGGGTGGGTCCAAAAGCACTGCTCAGAGCAGAACGCGTCTAGCTGGTGTGGGTTCACAGTGTGTGTGAACAGGAGGTGGGTTGATGGGTTTTTTCCATGTCGACCTAACATTAACGCCATCTTTTTTTTCTTAATATTTTACTTATTTTATAATAAGATAAATAAGAAATAAAGACAGCACAAGAGAGACCCAGAGTACTTTTTGGCTCAAGTATATGGTGGTGCTAGGGATTGAACTTGAAACCTGAGAGTCACAGACATGAAAGTCATTTATACAACCATTATGCTGTCTTTCTGGCCACAATAGCATCATCCTATGTGTTCCTAACTGCAAGGTTTCTCTCCCATTTTACAACAACAGGTGTAAACACAGAGAACTGGATTAGTGGGATTCTCACTAGAGGAAAGATAAAGATGGAGTTTATGTTTGAGCTGATGTCAGTAATTTTTTAATGGTTCAGTTGATTGAACTAGAATTCCTGCAACACTGAGGATATTGTCAGTTCCTCCTTTGACAACACATTTTAAAATATACAAAGGAGGATGGACAACATAGTACATGCTATACCTGAGGAATATGGGTCCTGATATTGGGGCAGCTTGGAATGTTCCTTCTCATGACCACAGAATGTGAGCTCAGATCTACAGAGATGCAGAGGTCACATAGGCTCCTAATCTGAATATGGGCCCCAGATCACATCAAATCAATGGTGTTTACAATCAACAATATTTATACCCCTTCCCCATATTAGGGAGCTACTCTCTTCCCTGATCCAGCTTTCTGGTTCTTTTTCCAGCCATAACATCATCTCCCAAGACAGTAACTTGGATCCACCTGCATATCAGATTTTAGGCTCAGGTGAAAAAAAAAATCTAGTATAGCCACAGGCCCTTTGGAATATAACTAAAATATGCCTACTAGCTACCTGCAAAATGGAGGAGCCCCTAACTCTTCATCTGCACTATTCCAGCCTTTTAGGTCCATGCATGGTCAGCAATTTGTTTGGCTTTGTATGTTAGCTCTCTTTTCAACCACCAGGTTTCAGATGCAAGCAGGATGCCAACCAGACTTCCCTGGACAGACAACCTCACCAATGTGTCCTGGAGCTCCGCTTCCCCAGAGCCCTTCCCCACTAGGGAAAGAGAGATAGGCTGGGAGTATGGATCCACCTGTCAATGTCCATGTTCAGTGGGGAAGCAATTTCAGGAGCCAGACCTTCCCTCTTCTGCATTCCATAATGACCTTGGGTCCATATTCCCAGAGGGATAAAGAATAGTGTCATGCTGTGCTGCAAAGGAGAGAGAGAGGAGATCCAAAGTGGAGAGGGAACACAATTCTTTATTTGTGCGGGCACCTCAGATTTGGGTGAGAGCGCAGTGGTTCGGGCCACGTGGAGGTAGCAAAAATGGCCGCCTTGCAGCAACCTTCCCTGCGTCTAATCACCGAAGTGAAAAGCGGGCAAGAGAGAGAGAGGTGGAAGAAGAAGGGATTTATAGGGTAAAAACTGGGAGTGATGAGCCAGGACAGGATTGGTTGGGAAGGGCACTTCAAGAATACCGTATTAACTCTCAGTGGAACTGGCACTAGCCTGAGGGGACAACATGGTGGAACAGGCACTCTGAGAATGTCCGAACTCTTGTGGGAACTGGCACTAGCCTGAGGGGACATCTGCACAGAACAATAGGAAAGCTATCAGGGGAGGGAATAAGACAGGGAGTTCTGGTGGTGGGAATTGTGTGGAGTTGTACCCCTCTTATCCTATGGTTTAGTCAATGTTTCCTTTTTATTAATAAAAAATTAAGTAAAAAAAATATACAGAACAAGAAAGTAAAATTCCAGTGTGGGAGAAAGTTAGGATATGGCTAACTTTTCTGACCAGGGAGTCGCCAGAATTTTTTAATTGTTAATAAAGAATTTAATAAACAATTGTTAATAAACAATTTGTTAATAAACAATTTGTTAATAAACAATTTTTTAATTGTTAATAAAGAAATTTTGTCTATAAGTCACTACTAGAATTCTGAATATATAAATACATGGAAAGCAGAGTTGAAAAGCACAAGACTTCATTTTGCTACCACAGAATCCTATATATATATATCCAAGAGAATCCAGAATTTCACAGAAGATGATTTGCAAAGCACTGATCCAATTCATCCCCTTATGCTATGCAGAGGCTCAGACTCAGGCAGGCAGACTTAATTGCTCACTGAAGGTCATACAACTAATTAACAGCAGGGCCAGGCATAACGTCTTAGATTCTTGATTCCCTAAGCCAACGTTATTTCTAATATGCAGGTGTTGAAATATTTTCACAAGTCATCTGTGACTTTGAGGCACGAGGCTCTTCTGGAACCATAACTGAATTATGTAGGGTACACAGGGTTTCCTGAAAATCCCAAAGAAAACAAGGGAAATTGGAAAAGCACAGCAGGATTGACTGCAAACAATTGAAATTCTTCTCAGCTAAATGTCGAGATGAAAAGGCCAAGGCTAGCACAGTCTTTGCAAAGAGGAGAAATAAAAAGTCAAGCCAGCAAGCTTTACAGATGTCGATATTCTGCCGAGAAGACTTAGTTCCAGAAGAAAAGCAAAGCCATCGTGACAGAGCACAGAGTCTGGTTCCAGTACAAATGCCCCGTCTCAATCTGGTTGTCTGTTTAATGAATATTTCACAGGTTCCTGCAGAGTTGAAGGACATCAGAGGTCAAGGAGGCCCGGCGACACACTTCCTGTATGGCTTCTTTGTGCAGCAGTTGGCATTTAGCTAGGACACCGGACTTTCATAGCATGTTGGATCACTCAGAAAAGTAGCAAGACCCTGTTCAGCAATGGAGAGTGTGAATAAAGGAAAAAGAAAGAGAAAAAAAAAAAAAACTCCCCTTAAATAATGCTCACCTCACTCAAAATTTTTTAAAATGTTTCACTTGTTTAATTTTGTTTTTAATTATTTATTGGGTAGAGACAGAGAAAATGGAGATAAACAGATAAATAGAAAGAGAAAGAGAAAGAATACGAGACAACTGCAGTGCTGCTCACTACTCATGAAACTTCCCTCTTGCAGCTGGGAACTGGTGCTTGGAACCCAAGTCCCATGTTAGCACCAATAACAGGAGCCTCATTCATTTTTTTTTAAAATTTTTCTAATAAGCCAATGGGGAAAGTCTGATAGCCATTCACTTTCCAGATGAGAAAAAAAAAATTAGCTCAGCAAAGTTAAAAGTTTTCTCCTCTTAGTACACTGTTAATTCTATCACAACTGGAATTTGAATCAAGAGTTTGCCCAAAACTTTTTCCTTTGTGTGACAGAGACCACCAAATGTTTATGCCCACCTTTTCTTCTTAGGTAAGCAGCTGGAATACATTTTCCAGACTCTCATTGAGTTCAGGTGAGCTCAGGAAACTGATTTCTTACCAGTTTGCAGAGAAGCGAAATGCAATAGGAACAATGTCCAGGTCTGGCTTTTAAGAGTCAGACTGAAAAAAAAAAGTCAACTCTAAGGAATACTAGAGAGGGTAAATGTCAAACTGAAAAAAAAAAAGTCAACTCTAAGATATACTAGAGAGGGTAGAGTCAGAAAAATGCAAAGAATTTATGTCCTTCAGTAATTTCATAGAATTTAGGCTCATTCTGCTTCTCAGTGAATTCTGCTTTGAATTATCCACCAGCCAGTGTTTCTAGCTATGATTGTAGAGGAAAGGACCCAGGAGATGTTTGAGAAAACCATTCTCTAGCTTGTGAAAACCAAATACCAAAGAAAGGTACTGCAACCTTAGCTCTAGGTTTCTCTGAGCCAGCACTGGAGTGGAGGTGGGTGTGGTCCTCCCAGACAGAACTGTTCTCAGGTCACTTGATGTGCAGAATTCCACATCTGGATTCTTCTCACACTTGGACAGAATTGGCAAATAACTGTGTGGGGGTGTGTGGGGGAGGGTGTATGCTCACTACCAGACCCTGCTCCCATTGGACAATGGAAGGTTCATTCTGTCAAGCACACGAATGTGTTAACAGCTCAGAGACTGCACATGAATATTCCTCTTGAAATGTTTCTTGAATGAAGACATCCAACTCTTGTCAAATGCATATCCTATTCCCGCTTTGGTAACCTCACTTAAGTTTTTTTTTTTTTTTAACTGTATATGCTCATAGTTTATTGACCAACAGACAATCATTTGAAGTTATATTCTTGTTTATTTTATATATTTTATTTTTATTTTATTTTATTTATAAAAAAGAAACACAGACAGAACCACAGGATAGAAGGGGTACAACTCCACACAATTCCCACCACCAGAACTCTGTATCCCCTCCCCTCCCCGATAGCTTTCCTATTCTTAAACCCTCTGAGAATATGGACCCACGGTCATTGTGGGAAGCAGAAAGTGGAAGGTCTGGCTTCTGTAATTGCTTCCCCACTGAACATGGGTGTTGACAGGTCGATCCATACTCCCAGTATGCCTCTCTCTTTCCCTAGTGGGGAAGGGCTCTGGGGAAGCAGAGCTCCAGGACACATTGGTGGGGCTGACTGTACAGGGAAGTCTAGTTGGCATTATGCTGGCATCTGGAACCTGATGGCTGAAAAGAGAGTCAACATATAAAGCTAAACAAGTTGTTGACTAATCATGAATCTAAAGGCTGAAATAGTGCAGATGAAGAGTTGGGGGTCTCTATTTTGTAGATAGCTAGCTGGCATTACTGGGGCAGCTTGGAACATTCCTACTCATGACCACAGAATGTGAGCTCATGTCTACAGGGATACAGAGGTCACATAGGCTACTAAGCTGAATATGGACCACAGGTCACATCAAATCAGTGGTGTTTACAGTCAACAATATTTATACACTTTTCCCATATTTGGGAGCTACTCTCTTCCCTGATCCAGCTTTCTGGTCTTTTTCCAACCATCACTTCATCTCCTCAGAGAATAGCTTGGATCCACCTGCATATCAGATTCCAGGCTCAGGGAAAGATAAAAAAAACAAACTATTATTTTATAATTTTTATTGGGAGTATAGTGACTTGCAGTGCAGTCATTGATACATGGATACAGTTTCTCCTCTCCCTGTGAAGTTTCTCTGCAGAACACTACGGCTTGTTTTTATTGGGTTTTCTCTGTTTCCTCTTGTTCCTTTATACCCTACATGTGAAGGTATCTGGCACTTACTTGTCTTTCGCTTTATGATTTATTTTGCCTGGCATGACCCTCTCCATTTCAGTCTATGCAGTGTGATTTAATGATTTCAAACTGCCAAGTAGTATTCAATTATAGTCTATGTATATGTATAGTATAAACTTGTTGATTCTGGTCTTTTTAATGGTGGTCATTCAATGCTGACTCCTTGTGGTTTTGATCTCCATTTCCTTGGCTATAAATGGTAATGAGCATATTTTTATGTTCATTTTTTGCTATATGTACGTATTATCTTTGGTCTGGAATCACGTCTTCCTAGATGGGCACCTCTTGTCTATACATACCTTTTCCAACCTGCATTTTGCTTTGTATTCAGACTATTTTAGAAATGACTACCAAGTTATCTCAGACATGCAATTTCTTGACTTTAGCAGGGAATATTATTTACCCTGTTTCCTCTGACCCACTTCCAGAATTTTCCTTTCATGATATTCCCTCAGTTTTGATTTCCCCCAAATTCTAGCTTTCCTTATGTCCTCCTCATTAGATTTTTCCTTTCTTAAAAAATTATTTTAATTTTATTTTTACCGGAACACTTGTCAGCTCTGTTTTATATCAGTGCCAGGGACTAGACATGGGACTTTGGAGCCTCAGGAACGAGAGACAACCATTGTATTATCTACCCCCCCACCGAGGATTTCTCCTTTTGCTGATACTATTTTTTTGTCTCCCATACTATGTTTTTTTTTTTAATTTATAAAAAGGAAACACTGACAAAACCATAGGATAGAAGGGGTACAACTCCACACAATTCCCACCACCAGAACTCCCTATTCCATCCTCTCCCCTGATAGCTTTCCTATTCTTTAACCCTCTGTGAGTATGAACCCACGGTCATTGTAGGATGCAGAAGGTAGAAGGTCTGGATTCTGTAATTGCTTGCCCTTGAAAAATGGGCATTGACAGGTTGATTCGTACTCCCAGCCTGTCTCTCTCTTTCCCTAGTGGGGCGGGGTTCTAGGGAAGCTGAGTTCTAGGACACATTGGTGGGGTTGTCTGTCCAGGGAAGTCTGGTTGGTATCATGTTAGCATCTGGAACTTGGTGGCTGAAAAGAGACTTAACATACAAAGCCAAACAAAGTATTGATTAACCATGAAACTAAGGGCTGGAATAGTGCAGGTGAAGAGTGGGGTGTGGGGGCAGTCTCTGTTTTGTAGATAACTAGCAGGCATGTTTTGGTTACTTTCCATAGGGCCTGTGAGTATACTAGTTTTTTTTTTTTTTTCCCTGAGCCTGAAATCTGAAATGCAGATGGGTCCAAGTTATTGTCTGAGGAGATGATGTCATGGTTTGAAAAAGGACCAGAAAGCTGGATCAAGGAAGAGAGTAGCTCCCTAATATGGAAAAGGGGTATAAATATTATTGACAGTAAACCCCATTAATCTGATGTGGTTTAGGGCCCACATTCAGCTGAGGAGCCTATGTGACCTCTGCATCCCTGTAGATCTGACCTCACATTCTGTGGTCATCAGTGGGAACATTCCAAGCTGCCCCAATATCAGGACCCATCTTCCTCAGGTGTAGCATAGAGTATGTTGTCCAGCCTCCCTTCACAGGATGGAACATTTTCTACCATTGTTGATCCAAGTTGAGGGCAAGGACCTTTGGGGGTCCACAGAGGGGTCTGTTTTGTTGTTCCTGATAGACATGATTGGTAACAATGGAGAGAGGGATTTCTTAGAGGTCTAGGCCCATCATGTATTTTCGGGAATCTCAGGACTCCCCAATTAGGGCCCCAGATAATGGGGTGGCCTTATAGTGACTAAAGAGTACTTGGTAAATATGCCAGTCTCCTGCCCTTATTCAGCTTTTGCAGTCCTTGCTTTGATAAGGTTAGCTTTGGAGGAGTGAGACTAATAACCAAATATAGAAAGAGTTCAGCAAACTTAGCAACAAAAAGCAAATGACCCCCGTCCAAAAATGGGCAGAGGATATGAACAGAACATTCACTACAGAAGTGATCCAAAAGGCTAACAAACACATGAAAAATGGCTCCATGTCACAGATTGTCAGATAAATGCAAATAAAGACTCAAAGATATCACCTCACCCCTGTGAGAATAACATACATCAAAAAGGACAGCAGAAACAAATGCTGGAGAGGCTGTGGGGACAGAGAAACCCTTCTGCACTGCTGGTGGGAATGTAAATTGGTCCAACCTCTGTGGAGAGAAGTCTGGAGAACTCTCCCAAGGGTAGACATGGCCCTTCCGTATGACCCAGTAATTCGTTTCCTAAGGATATACTCCAAGGACTCCATAACATCCAACCAAAAAAATATGATGTGTACATCTATGTTCATAGCAGCACAATTTGTAATAGGTAAAACCTGGAAGCAACCCAGGTGCCCAACAACAGATAAGTGACTGAGAAAGCTGTGGTATATATCACAATGGAATACTATGCAGCTCTTATGAACAATGAGCCCATTTTCTCTGACCCATCTTGGATGGAGCTAGAAGTAATTATGTTAAGTGAGCTAAGTCAGAAAGAAAAAGATGAGTATGGGATGTCCTTACTCATGAACAGAAGTTGAGAAAGAATAACAGAAAGTCAAACTAAAAGTAGGATTTGACTAAATTTGGACTAGGGCACCAAAGTAAAAACCCTGGTTTGAGGTTGAGGGTGGATGCTTGTCTTCATGGGGTGTGGAGGGGGGAAAGGAGGGAGAGGGGAGGATGTTATAAAACACACTTTTGGTGGTGGGACTGGTGTTTATGTACTCTTCTATTAATTTGTAATTGTATAGATCACTATTTAATTAATATGATAGGGGAAATTGTTTGAATGTCTTAAACATTTTAATACACAGATCATAGGCTGAGTCTTTTATATGTTGACTCTCTTAAAAGCTTAGAGCAGGGAGAACAGAAGCAACTGGTTGCATAACTATATATAAGTAATGTCAAAGAACATAAATTATGTTAATGTTGTGTACGGTACAGCAAATACTAACAAAGGAATATTTCAAAGTTAACCCAATTGCCAAATAATGTGATTATAGCAATAACTATCTATTGCCTTCTTCACCCTAAGACAGCAGGAACCTCCAGTTTCCTCCATGAAGCCTATATTTCCCCCCAGTCCTGGAACCTCTAGGATGGAGCTCACTTTCCTGCATGTTTCTCTCAATTTATAACAAATGATATTGCATCCGCTGATCCCAGCCTAATCAACATGAGAAGTACCACCTCAGGATGCTTCACTTCAGACTTTGTCCAGAGACATCAGGTGTGGAATGTCAACCCTTCATCCTCATTACTTGGGTGAGACCTTTCTTTTCACAGTATTCTCTAATTCCAATCCAGGTGGTTCACTTCCTAACAAAGTCCCAAAAGCTAGATATAGACCAGGTATGTTCACATGTATCCATAAATTAGGCAAAATATATACCTGAAAGCAAAAGTGCACAATAGTCTGTAGTGAGTTAGTATACAGTTCCTAATAATATAGTGTCTACTTAGAAATAGATACTCTCCTTGCCTACTTTGTATTAGACTTCCCTCACTCACTCCAAAGTTAACCTTATCAATGCTAGGTCTGCAAAAGCTGAATAAAGGCAAGAGATTGGCATAGTTTAACAATGACTCTTCAGTCACTAGCAGGCCACTGCATCAGCTGGGAACCCACTCGGGGAGTCCTGAGATTCCCAAAATGACATGATGGGGCTAGACCCCAAATAAATCATTATCTCCATTGTTACCAGGTGTCGTTTTCAATGGGTTAGGTTGTTTTCTCCGGGCTGGCTTCACGGGCGGGTAACAGACGACCAGGGACTCATAGTTGAGCTGTAGGCAGTATCTCTTTATTCATGCAGGACTCAGCACAATCTAAGCCGAGCTAAGCTAAACTCAAGGTAAAGTACTCTAAAACTCACAATGCTGTCTTTATATATACTTGACAAGTAGGGTGGAAACAGGGTGTGACATAGAGAGGGTGGAGAGAAAAGTGACTGGTGACAATCAGAGTGTGACAAGGAGGGGGGGTGGAGCAAAAACATATCATGAAACAGTGGGGATTGAACCAATGCCCTGGAGGGAGGTGCTTGTTAACAGCGGTTATATAAATAGAATGAAGTGGTTATGTAAATAGAATAGTGTTAAGCAGGGGGGATTTAAACCAAATGAAACAGAAGGGGTCTCATGCATACCAACAATTCCCCCTTTCTTTTTAACTAATGGCCATTGTGGGGTGAACAGAAACGTATATCGTACAGGCGTTTTCAAAAGAACTGGCATATGACATGGAAAACAAAATAGGCGAGCAGCAATAACCAGTGTGATGCCAAGTGGAGCTTTTCTTGCCTCAAAGGGCAAGGCCTAGCAGGCGAAAGGGCATTTCTTGCCTCTGGGAACGCTTCATGCCTCTGGGGGGCATCTCTTGCCTCAAAGGGCGTTTCCTGCCTCTGTGGGCATCTCTTGCCTCTTGGGGCGCTTTATGCCTCTGTGGGCATAACCTAATAAGGAGGGGGAGTTTTCTGCCTCTGGGACAGAGCCTGCAGGCGAGGGGACATGGTCTATAAAGTCTCAAGGCAATTGGCTGAAGTTAGTCTTTGAGAAACACAGCTGTGTGTATCAGTAAGTCCGATGGAGGTGTCAGTCCAAAGTAGCTGACCACAGAAGAAAATGCCGGAGGATGAAACGCTGCACGTCTGTCTCGATGGGGAATGTTGGCCACCAGAATTCTGCTTTTCTGTAGAGAGTGAGCTTTCGAGTCTGTGAATCTGTTTCTTCAGGTCGTGTCAGGTCACATCATTGGTTTCCGGGGGCGATGTCAGAGAACAGGGGTCCAAATGGATTTCCGGGAATTCCATTTGAGTAGATGCTTTTTCATGTGAAGACTTGACAGCTGAAATTCACTTACTTGTCAAACAAAACTTGTAGCAGATTAGAAGTTTACTATCATTGATAACTCCATTATAATTGGAAGTCCTTTCTAGTATCATTTCAAGGTTGTTAAAACACTTTAAACTCAATAAAATGTGGAAAGGTAAACAGAAGAACCACGGTTAAAAGCCTTAGGCATGAGAATAATTAACATAATCATTGCACTATCTGCCCCACCCATAACTCATACAGTTTTCAGGATTAAACGTTTCAGATTCATGTCAAGACGTAAAAGAGAAATCAAAGGAGGAAAAAACAATTTTTTGGATTGTTTCTGGATGTCTCTAGAAATCATGGCTGCGTCCAGCATTTTTTTTTAAGTCAATGTCAAACAAAAATTCAGTCATTCAAATCATTCTCTTATGAAACGCAACTTGAACCAGATTATCAAGATCTCACCATGTAGGATTAAGAATCCCCGGAGGGCGACCTAGTCCAAAAAGGTCCTCGAAATTCCATTTAGGGTGTTTCTGACTGTTCCTGCTGGATTGCTTCAGGCACCCATTTTTAAAAGCGTCTTCCCATTGAAGAAAGAATCCAATCAGGAGAGTAGAACTAACCACATGTCTCCATACTTGGGAACTGCCAGGGTACTCGAGAATGTTCTTCAAATTAGAGTAGTCCTTCTCCATGGGAAACATTCGAGAAGAAGTCCAGAAAGTTCCAGGGGAAATCCCCATGCATATCCCAAGGTCTACGATCACGGTCATAAAGAACCAAACTGTGGCCCGTAGCAAAATGTAGTCCTTTTCTTCAGGAAACATGGGAGAGGGAATCCAGAAAGTCCAAGGAGAAATCTCCGTGCATCTCCCAAGCTCTATGATCCCGGTCATAAGAAACCAAAGTTCCCGGTGAGGGAACCGAAGTGTGGCCCAGAGTAAAATGTTCCAGAGACAGAGAAACTGTCTCATAATGAAACAGTAGAGGCTTTGGCAAACCTCTTCGTAAGTAGAAGAGAAGACCATAGTGCATAGGTAGGCAAAGTCTTCACTTATCTGGGAGTTGCGCAGGTCTGGCCCCACGTTGGGCGCCATATGTCATTTTCGATGGGTTAGGTTGTTTTCTCCGGGCTGGCTTCACGGGCGGGTAACAGACGACCAGGGACTCATAGTTGAGCTGTAGGCAGTATCTCTTTATTCATGCAGGACTCAGCACAATCTAAGCCGAGCTAAGCTAAACTCAAGGTAAAGTACTCTAAAACTCACAATGCTGTCTTTATATATACTTGACAAGTAGGGTGGAAACAGGGTGTGACATAGAGAGGGTGGAGAGAAAAGTGACTGGTGACAATCAGAGTGTGACAAGGAGGGGGGGTGGAGCAAAAACATATCATGAAACAGTGGGGATTGAACCAATGCCCTGGAGGGAGGTGCTTGTTAACAGCGGTTATATAAATAGAATGAAGTGGTTATGTAAATAGAATAGTGTTAAGCAGGGGGGATTTAAACCAAATGAAACAGAAGGGGTCTCATGCATACCAACACCAGATATCTCTATCAGGAACAACAAAACAGACACCTTTGTGGGCCCCCCATAGGACCTTGCCCTCAACTTGGATCAACAAAGGTAGAGAATGTTCCATTCTCTGAAGGGAGCCTGGGCAACATACTCTATGCTTCACCTGAGGGAGATGGGTGGATATTGGAGCAGCTTGGAATGTTCCTACTCATGAACACAGAATGTGAGCTCAGATCTACAGGGATGAAGGGGTCACATAGCTTCTAAGCTGAATATGGGCCCTAGACCACATAAAATCAATGATGTTTACAGTCAACAATATTTATTCCCCTTTCCCATATTAGGGAGCTACTCTCTTCCCTGATCCAGCTTTATGGTCCTTTTTCAGCAATGGTATCATCTCCCCAGACAATGATTTGGATCCACCTGCATATCAGATTTCAGGCTCAGGCAAAACAACAACAACAACAACAACAAAACTAGTATAGCCACAGGCCCTTTTGAATAAAACCAAAATATGCTTACTAGCTGTCAACAAAATGGAGTACTCCCCAACTCTTCAGCTGCACTATTCTAGCCTTTAGGTTCATGATTGGTCAGCAATTTGTTTGACTTTGTATGTTAACTCTCTTATTAACCACCAGGTTCCAGATGGTAGCATGATGCCAACCAGACTTCCCTGGACAGACAACCCCACCAATGTGCCCTGGGGCTCTGATTCCCCAGAGCCCCACCTTACTAGGCCAAGAGAGAGGCAAGATGGGAGTATGGAACAAGCTGCCAATGCCCATGCTCATTGGGGAAGCAATTACAGAAGCCAGACCTTCCACCTCCTGCATCCCACAATGACCTTGGGTCTATACTTCCAGAAGGCTATAGAATAAGAAAGCTATCAGGGGAGAGGATGGGAAATGGAGTTCTGGTGGTGGGGATTGTATGGAGTTGTATCCCTCTTATCCTATGGTTTTGTCAGTGTTTCCATTTTTTTTTAAATTTATTTATTTATTCCCTTTTGTTGCCCTTGTTGTTTTATTGACGTAGTTATTATTGTTGTTGTCATTGTTGGATAGGACAGAGAGAAATGGAGAGAGGAGGGGAAGACAGAGAGGAGGAGAGAAAGACACCTGCAGACCTGTTTCACCGCCTGTGAAGTGACTCCCCTGCAGGTGGGGAGCCGGGGTTCGAACCGGGATCCTTATGCCGGTCCTTGTGCTTGGCGCCACCTGCGCTTAACCCACTGCGCTACAGCCCGACTCCCTGTTTCCATTTTTTAATAAAGAAAAGAAAAGAAAGAAAGGAAGAGAGTCCTATGAGTTAGGAAAGGTCTCACCGATTTAATAGGCCTTGACTCACTAGGGAATGGCAGAAACAGACTGGAAATACAGATCGACCTGCCAACAGCCATGCCTAGTGGAGAAACAATTACAGAAACCAGATATTTTGTACTCCATAATGAGTCTTGTTCCATACGCACAGAGTGATATAGAATAGGAAAGCCTCCAGTGAAGGCGATGGAATACCAAACTCTGGTGGTGGTAATTGTGTGAAATTGTACCCTTCTTATCCAAGTCTTGTTGATCATAATCAAATCAATGAGAGAGGGGGCGGGGAGAGAAAAAGAAATAGACACCTGCAGACCTGCTTTGTCACTTGTGAAGCACCCGCCCCATAGGTAGGGAATAGTGTTGAAACACAGATCCTTGTGCAAGTCCTTTAGCTTACTACTATGTGTGCTTAACCAGTTGTACCACCACCCAACCTTCATAATGCAGTCTTGATATGCCTTCCTCAAAATTTGGACAAAGAGTTGAATACATTTTACCAGTCCTATTTAGATTGTAAAGTTCCTGTTGAGAAATCAGCTGGCAGTCTCTGGGAGTCCCTTTACAAAGGACACTTCATTTTTCACAGCAGCTTTCAAAATAATCTTTTTTTCATTGACACTATCCACAGTAAGTACTCAACCCTTTGAATGGAAAAGACATCCACCCAAGAACACTATGTCCTCCTGTGTTATGAATCAAGTTTAATGGAATGATGAAAAGTTATATTAGGTAGACAGTAGTTAAGGGAATTCATTCTCACTAGGTCATGCTAACATGAGATACTAAAGAAATATATAACAAGAAGATACTAGAATGATTTTACTCACAGAGGATAAGCCAATAAAGATTCAATGAAGACAAATCTATGGGTTTAGACTGTGGACTAAAATTATTAAAGAGGTAGGGAAGATTGGATTGCAAGAATGGACTTGCTCACTTGACTTTGGTGAAGGGATATTGGTGTTTTGGTAGTAAGCATGATGAACAGTCACATATCAAAGAGGTATGAAATTATGCTCCTAAAGTATTTATGTTTTTCTACACCAAATTTACCTCAACAGTAAATAAAAATATAATCTGAAAACATGGGTCTCTGATCAGTTCTATCTCCTATTTAATAGGCATTAGAACCAGCAATTCCCTTCATCCTCATTCCTATGAACTTCAAACTCTTTAGGAACTTGAACATTGTGCTCATTTCATTTCTTTTTTATTAACTTAATCATGATTGAGAAGACCATAGGATAAGAAGGATACAATTCCACACAATTCCCACCACCAGAGTTCCATATACTGTCCCCTCCATTGGGAGATTCCCTATTCTTTATCCTTCTGGGAATATGGACCCAGGATCACTATAAGATGAAGAAGGTGGGAGGTCTGGAGTCTGTAATTGCTTCTACACTGGACATGGGCATTTTCAGGTCTATCCATACCCCTAGTCACTTTACATCTTTCCCTTGTGGGGCAGGAATCTGGGGAGGTGAGGTTCTAAGGCACATTGGTGAGGTTGTCTGCTCAGGGATGTCAAGTTGGTGTCATGGTAGTATCTGCAACTTGGTGGCTGAAAAGCATTAAGGTATGAAACAGAACAAATTGTTTAATTATCAGGAACCTAAAGATAAGAATATAGCAGGTGAGGTCTAGGGTCCCCATTCTGGAAAAAGCTAGTTGGCCTATTTTAGGTATATTCCAAGCTCATTTCTCCATTTCCATGTTCTTAGCTCTGCAAGTGCTGGTATGTCTCTCCACTTGTCTTGTATTCATGTGTTAAACAGAAATAAAAGCTTAATGCCATAATCCTTTTTCCATTATTGTGAAATCCAAAAAGCTATAAGAAAAATTGTTTTACCCAGTAAATTCCAAGAAAACCTCTTCTAACAGCAAATTTGTTTGCCTCATAGATAGGTGGGCATTTAAATCATCATTCATTGCACTTAATCTTATAGTCACAATGTTAAGGCAGAGATTTGAATGCAATTATACATGGTTTGTTATAAAATATGTAATGTGTTTGAACTGATTTTCATAGCCATGAATTCTGAATCTCATAAACCAGAAGCTTAGGGAAACATCATGGGAAATACTGCAGCCTTCTGAGTGTGTAGATGGTAAGGTAACTGACAATAAGTAGATAGATGGTAGAGTATATATTAGATTATGATAATAAACCAACCAATGAAGACTGCAGACTAAATATTCATGGTAAGTACAAGGTGATCTTTGATATTTCTTGAAGGTTTTCAAGGAAAATATGATGACAGAGATGAAGGGATTTTGCATGGTCTTCCCAATTTTCATATAGGTAAATGGAAATTAGAAAAACAAATCTATTTCAAGGCCTCAGGATGCTCTGATGTTGCTTACTTGATGCTTGTAAATATTTATTTAAACATTCTAAATACAGGGCCCCAGTGGTGATGTATTTTATAGAGAGTGTGTATTACTGCATGTGAGGATCCAGGCTTAAGTCTCCGTTTCCAACCTACAGTGGCGAACTTCACACAGTAGAGAAGAGTTGCAAGTGTCTCTCCTCTTGATCTTTCTTCCCCTCACCTTTTCATCTCCCCTCTCTTTCTCTCTCATCTTTTATCTAAGAAAAATAAAGAGAAAAAAATCATATCAAGGCAAGAGTAGTCATTGTGCAAGCACTGTAACCAAATGTAATCCTGGTGAAAAAAAAAATTCTTAATACATTTTGAAATCAGCACACCTGGTGCTCAAGCCTTAAAGTATGTTCAGATATATATGTCTACTATAATACTTGAGATTACTGATATTTTATTTGTCATATTATTTTGTGCTGCCTTGCCATAAACATGCACATTGCATGTTTCGTAGGATTCAGTTGTTTGGCTTGATGAAATCTAATGAAGGTGGAGGTTGACAACTCCATAGAAAGAATCTGTCTTAAAAATGAGGAGTGAGGGCCCCGGGTGGTGGTGCACCTTGTTGAGAGCACATATTACAATGTGCAAGGACACAGGATGGACCTCCTGCTGCCTAACTGCTGGGGGAAAGCTTTGCAAGTGGTAAAACAGTGCTATGGTGTCTCTCTGTCTCTCGCCTTCTCTGCTATGCCCTCCTCTCTTGATTTCTGGCTGTCTCTATCTAATAAGTATCTAATAAATAAAGATAGTAAAAAATTAGGAGCAAAAGTAGGCCACTGATCTAAAAAGTAACTTAACAGGCAGATCATAGGACCTTGCAAGGGTTGAGGCTATAGGTTCAACCCTTGGTACCACATACTACTGAGGAGATCAGTATTTTAATTTCTCTTTAGAGAGGAGTTATTAAAATGCCTAGTCTGGGGAGTTGGGCGGTCGCACAGCGGGTTAAGCGCACATGGCACAAAGTGCAAGGACTGGCATAAGGATCCCTGTTCGAGCCCTCGGCTCCCTACCTGCAGGGAAATCGCTTTACAGGTGGTGAAGCAGGTCTGCAGGTGTCTATCTTTCTCTCCTCCCTCTGTGTCTTCCCCTCCTCTCTCCACTTCTTTCTGTCCTATCCAACAATGACATCAATAAAGTAATAATAACTACAACAACAATAAAAAACAGAGGCAACAGAAGGGAATAAATAAATAAATAAAATAAATATAAATAAATAAATACAATGCCTAGTCTGTAATAAAAAGTGTTAGGATATTACTTGTGACGAAGAGGCATGAAGCTCAGCTACACATTTTCAAAAATCATGAATGTGTCTTTGAAAGGTGAGTTGAAGCAATTTTGAAGAATGTGACAATATCTTATCACTAGAAATTATTCAGGTACCAGTGAATTAAGATGGTACATTTTGTATCTCTATGTATATAAATGGAGGTATTCTCCCATACATACTGTTTTTCCTTATCTTGTATGGTGATTTCATCATACCTGGTGTCCATCTTTCTCTTTTCCTTCTTCCTATCTTTCTTCCTTCTTTTCTTTCTTTCTCTTCTCTCTTCCTTCATTCTTTTCTCACAGAAGCAGAGAAAAGTATGGAAGGATCAATTATGGTGGGGAGAAAGAAAGGAAGATAACAATAACACTGTTTCATTATTCCTGAACCCTCTTTCCTGTAGGTGAAAACTGGGGACTTCAGCCTGGGTCCTCAAGCATGGTAATGCTCGCTCTCTACTAGGTATGCTTACCCCCATTGATTTTTTTTTTCCATCTCTGGGCTAATGGAATCTTCAAAATACACTTGTAATGGGGTCAGGCGGTGACGCACCTGATTAAGCACACATATCACCTTGCGGGAGGACTCAGGATCAAGCCCCTCCTCCCACCTGCAGAGGAGTGCTTCGCAAGTACAGACGCAGGTCACCTGCAGGTGTCTTTCTCCCTGTCTTCCCTCCTCCTCCTCAATTTCTCTCTGTCCTGTCAAATAAAAATTAAAAAAAAAAAGAAAACAAAATGGCTGCTAGGATCCGTGGATTTGTGGTATCAGCACAGAGCCTCAGCGACAATCACTGTGGCGTAATAATAATATCGCTAATGTGTACTGCAGGCTCATTTGCAAATGTGGGTGCAATTAATTCAGTCCGTAGGCTAGGGAATGTGAGATGGAGCCAGCCAATGTTGTAAAATAGCTAGATCTGACATGATAAATCAGGAGGCATGGAAACATCCTTTGATGACACACAGACTGTAAAAACTGCCAGTGTCTCTGACCAGCCAGCAAGTACTGGCAAAATAGAGCATGGTTGTCTTTCTGAATTGAGCATCCTCATGCTTAGGTAGGTTGCACAGCTCCCCCCCCCCCCCCCCCCCCCCGCCCCGGATCTAATTCTTTTTCATTCATTCTCCCTTCTGTCACTCCATTCTTCAAACAAGATCTGTGGACTTACTAATCAGGTGGGGAGGGGGAAGAGGAAGGGGAGCAGGCAGTGACAAATCCAGTTGTATAGACATGTTATTGTGCATACGGATTCAGATTCTAGGCCCTGCTCCCCACTTGCAGGAGGGAAACTTCATGAGCGGTGAAATATTGCTGCAGGGGACTCTATTTCCCTTTCAACCTCATGGCCCCCCTTTTAATTTATCCTTCTCTTATCAAGTTTAAAAAAAAAATAAGATAATGGCTTGCAGAAAGGGTGAATTCATCACGCAGACACCGAGACCCAGTGACAACCCTGATGGCAATAAAACAAATAATAATAAGTATAAATAAATTTTCTTTAAAAAGAAGAAAAACCTAAAAAGGGGAGAGAAGCAGAGCATCACTCTGGTATATCAACTCTGCCACCTACCAGGTCATGCTCCTATCCTGTCTTGAATTTCTTGATTTTCCCTTTATATTGTCGGACTCTCACTCATGACTCCAACTAACTCTAATGCCTCCGTGATAGATTCTTCATCTTATGACGCTGTTGACTGGCTACAGAAGGGCAAATGCTAGAAGAAGAAGAAGATGGCCTTGTTAACGTATATTCATATTCTTGACCTTGATTTCTAAACTGAGTTTACTATTTGCCTGTGCTTCAGTAGAAATGGTGATGTCTAGGTCACTCTTTAGTTTTTCTGTATTATATTCAGAAGCTAATGACTGGTCATTATGGTAGGCCCTAAGGCCATTTTTCAATCAGAGGATAGAGAGTATCCTTCCTTTAAGATGTCCTCTGTGACTTTTTGTTTTGTTTTGTTTTTGGAAGAATTAACAAATAGTGAATATGATTGTACACCACACAAGTGAATAGAAATGAAAGAGTTATGCAAAATTTTCCTTGAGAATGAAATCCTGGGCCTGGGTGGTGTGGTATACCTGTTTAAGCACACAGATTACAATGTGCAAGGACCCTGGTTCAAGTCCCTGGTCCCCACCTGCAGGGGGAAAGTTTTGTGAGTGGTAAAGCAGTATTGCAGGTGTCACTCTTTCTCTCTCTATCTCTCTAGCTCTACTACCTTCTTGATTTATGCTTGTCTCTATCCAATAAATAAATAAATATATATATATATATTTAAAATATTTATTTATTCCTTTTTGTTGCCCTTGTTTTATTGTTATTATTGTTGTTGATATTGTCGTTGTTGTTGGCTAGAACAGAGAGAAATGGAGAGAGGAGGGGAAGACAGAGATGGGGAGAGAAAGATAGACACCTGCAAACCTGCTTCACCGCCTGTGAAGCGACTCCCCTGCAGGTGGGGAGCTGGAGGCTTGAACTGGGATCTTTGGGCCAGTCCTTGCGTTTTGCGCCATGTGCGCTTAACCCGCTGCGCTACCACCCAACTCCCTCCAATAAATAAATATTAGAGAGAAAGTGAGAGAGATAAAATGAAATTCTGAAGTGCCATTTTATTAACGAAGCAACAGCATATCCTCTGAAAAAAAGAGATATCTGATAGTTTAGCAGCAGAAGAACCCAAATCAGTGAGAGGGAAGTACAGAGAATGATGGTGGTGGTGTGTGTGTGGGGGTATGTTTCTGTGATATAAAATAAACTAAGCTAAGTCTACCTAGTTATTTGTCATAATCATGACATTTCCCCACCAAGGCTGGTTCCCTAATGAATCCATAATGCAATGAATGCCCTTTTTCATTAAAAATTTCCATCTTTGGGAGCTACTTTCTCCCCTGATCCAATTTTCTGGTCCTATTCCTAACTCTGACACCATCTTTCCAGACAATACTCTTAGTCCACCTGCATGTTAACTATCAGGCTTGGGCAAAAATTAACAAAGTGATGAGCCCCTTAGAATATATTTCAAATAGATTTCCTAACTCCTTACAACACGAGGACCCCAAATATCATCTGTTATATTCTGGCCTTTAGATTTCTGATTATTAAACAATTTGTTCTGTTTTATATATTTCTTATTTTAAATTTTTTTTACAATTTCTTTATTGGGGGATTATTGTGTTACAGTCAACATTAAATACAATAGTTTGCACATGCATAACATTTCTCAATTTTACACATAACAGTGCAACCCCCACTAGGTCCTCTGTATTCTATCTTACTGCTTTCTGAGCCACCAAGTTGCAAATGCAACCATAATGCCAACCTGACTTCCTTGAGCAGATAACCTCACCAATGTATCCTGGAACTCCTCCTTGCCAAAGCCCTGCCCCACTAGGGAAAGAAAGAGACAGGCTGGGGTGTGGATGTACCTGTCAACACCCATGTCCAGCATAGAAACAGTTACAGAAGCCAGATCTTCCACCTTCTGCACTCTGTAATGATCGTAATGATCCTGGGTTCATGCTCTCAGAGGGATAAAGAATAGGGAAGCTTCTAATGAGGGGATGGGATGCAGAAATATGGTGGTGGGAATTGTATGAATTATACCCCGCTTATCCCACAATCTTACCAATCATTATTAAATCAGTAATAAAAAATTCGAATGACAAAGCAAACTCAGTATCTGAGAAGTTCAATTACTCACACATAACAAGAAGAATCCATAAAGCTAAAAAGCAACCAAAGTAAGTAGTATTAATGGTTATTGTGGGGGAAAAAAAGTGAGTGGGATTTCCAGTGAATCATAGTACACTTTAAAGTAGACTGAAGACTTAAGAGAAGATTTAAGGAACTCTTACTTCCTTTTCAAATCTCTAAGGACAACCAATAGTCCTCAGTCCATTTCAAGTGATTTCCTCAACTATCACATCTCAACAGTCTATAAAAATGTTCTTTCTACTTCATTCGATACGCTTGTTTTGGTTGATTTATGCCTTGAAAAATTAGATAAGATCTGGCCCACGTGGCTTCACTATTTTCTTAGGAAAGCCAGAACCATGGGAAACATCTGCCAGGTGTCTATTAAAGACTTTCTGTTTCTGCCTATGCTGACTAATAAAAGAGGCTGTAAAACCCCCTCTCTGTGATCATTTCCTTCCAGACAGAAAGCATTTCTCTGTTCTTAACACGTTTCCCTTTTTTATGTGGAAAGATGCCTATATATTTCTCTGTCAATGGTGCACTAGGTAGTGGTCTGGCTTCTCCGAATTAGGTTGATCCACTTTTCACTTTTTCAGAACAAACTTGGGGCACTATAGAAACTGACAAATCTGGAGTGAGTGAGAGAGAAAGATCCTTTAATTTCACTAATCATTTTCTTATGGCAAAGCTAAGGTTCCCTGATAGTTGCAGTAGGTATTATATATATTTCAGAACATAGGCCCATATTTATTTTCTTAGATTCATATTATTGTTTACTCTCTAATTGCATTTTTATTTTAATGTCTGAATTTTCATTGTCAGCTTATAAAGACAAAGTTAAACATCACTAATACTCAAAATATCAATAGTTACACTTGGTGAATTGATAAAATTTCATCACTTCAGGTAACTCTTTTGTTTTTGTATCTGCAGGTTATGTCTTTAGAAAAGACAGTTATTTAGCCTCCTACTTTTAATCCAATGCTGAAGAAAAATAACAAGAAATGGCATACTGCTTTGTTATTTATCTTAGAAGTAAAAAAAAATATCAATTTTTCAGTATTACATATGACATTAGCTAGATTTTTTTTCTGCTCGATAGATGTCATATATCAGAATGAGGAATTTCTTTTGCACTGTATACATATAATTTATTTTTAGTTATATAACATGTGGATATTATCCAAAATTTTTCCTGCCTCAATATAAATGTTCATATTGTCTTTTCCTTATCCCTTTGCTTGTTTAATGTTAAATCAGTCTCACATTCACAGAATTAAACAAATTTGATCGTGTGTTATAATTCTGTATGTAGATGAATCTACTTATCTAACTTTTTATCATGCATACTTTTGGAGAAGCATTGTTGCTCTATGATTGAGAAAGAAAATTTACATGCATTCCATGTATACAAGTTGCTGTCTGATATGTGTTTGTGTATACATTGGAAAGCGATCATCCTAACCTAGTGGCCATATTCATCAGTTTACATGGGACTGTTTTGTTTTTTTATGATGAGAAAATTTAAGATTTGCTCTGCCAGAAATAATCAAGTACAAAGGTAACATGGCTGCCTATAGTCATTATACTGTATATTAGTTCTCCAAAATTTATCTTGTGCAATTAAAAATCTGTACTCTGTGACTAATATAATTCTCTTTTTAATAGATGAGTAGTATTCCATCATCTAACACCAAAGTTCTTTTTCCCACCCCTTTCCCCAATTGTAACCACCATACTTCTCCCAAGGTCATAGATCTGGGTTGATGGTATATATGTACTACACACACACATACACACACACACACACACACACACACACACACACACACACACATACAATTATTTTTTCAAATTCCTGTATTTTAATAATTTATATTTCACATATGAGTGAAGTTATTCAGTAGTTTTCCTGCACATACTTACTGAATAAAATTAGCATAATCACTGCTAGTCCCATCCACTTAGTCCCAAAGGACATATTACAGTTTTTTTTTTTTCTGAGAGAAGCACAGCCCCATGATGCCAACCAGACCTCACAGCCAACTGGACAGCAAAGCCCCACTATCCACAGATTTCCCTAAGTGATGTCCATGGTGCTCCTACCTGGGGTTTGGAATTGAATCCAGGACCTCATGTGTGGAAAAACATGTGCTTCATTCACTGAATCATCTTCCATCTCTTTCCCCCCTCTATTTCTGACAATAACTGCTGTAAATAATTCACTATAGTGTGTTGAGTACTTCCTCTAGTTTTTAGATCTAGTGGGCACACAGTATGTGCACATTAAATGCTATTTGTGTAAAATACTTAATGGGTTATAGTAAAACTTTAATCTATTCACAAGTGAGAAGAACCTTTTTATATTTATTTATTTAGCCACCAGAGTTATTGCTGGCACTAAAAACCCACCCGTCCTGGTGGATATATATATATATATAGTTTTTTATTGGGAAGAATAGAAAAAAATGTGAGAGAATTGGGGTGATAGAGAGGATGAGAGAAAGATAGACACTTGCAGACATGCTTCATTGCTTGAGGGTGGAGGCTCAAACCCAGATTCTTGAGCTTAGTACTATGCGCACTTGGCTGGGTGCACCACCATCCAGCCCCCAAGAACATTCACAAAAATATTTAATAAAAATAATATTTCTCAAGAATAACTATACATGATAATATTTTTTTTCATAAGAAAACTGAGTCCAAACATATCAAAACAATCTGTTCAAAGCCTAACTAGTAAACAGACAGTGGTTATATAAAAGCCTAACATTGTGGGGGTCCGGCGGTAGCGCAGCAGGTTAAACACGTGGTGCAAAGCGCAAGGACCTGCATAAGCATCCCAGTTCTAGCTCCAGGCTCCCCACCTGCAGGGGAGATAATTCACAGGCAGTGAAGCAGGTCTGCAGGTGTCTATCTTTCTCTCCCCCTCTCTGTCCTCCCTCCTCTCTCCATTTCTCTCTGTCCTATCCAACAACAACAACATCAACAACAACAATAATAATTACAACAACAAGGGCAACAAAAGGGAAAATAAATAATAAGAAAATAAATAAAGCCTAACATTGTGATTACACAATGTTATTTATAAGTCTGTGAAGATGGGTTCTCTCTCTTTCTCTCTCTCTCTCTCTCTCTCTCTCTCCTTTTCTCTCTCTCTCTAACTTAGTTACTTTTTTATCACTCCCATCACCAAAGGTCAGTGAACCCATCCCCACCCCCATTGATAACCGCTACAATTCTCCCACAGTCTTGAAAACAGGTTGATGTTTTGATTCTTCACATCTGTAGACTCAATTCTTTTTATTCTGCATATAATTGAGATCAATCTGTAGTTGTCCTTCACCTCCTCACTTGCTTCACTGAACATAAACTTCTCCTATTATGTTCACTTTATTTCAAAGGACACAATATCATCTTTTTTACTGATGAATATTACTCTGTTGAGTACCATGACTTTCTTATCCAGTCATCTGTGAAAGGGAATTTTTTTCCAGGTTTTTGTTATTGTGAATAAAGTCACTGTGGACACAGGGGTGCATATATCTCTTTAAATCAGTGTTATTATACATTATAGGTAAATGCTAGGAATGGAATTGCTGGATCACAAGCTATTTCCATTTGTACTTGTTTCAGGATTCTTCATACTGTTCTCCATGATGGTTGCACCAGTCTCCACTCCCACCAGCAATGCAGTAGAGTTCCTCACCTTCTATATCCAACACCACCTGTTTCAATGTGTTTCCACCTTGGCTTGATTTAAGGAACACACAGCATCGCTGTCTGTTCGTTAATGCTTCACTAGCACTGAAAGGGTTTCTGGCACACAGCACATAACCAAGAGCAAGACAAATCCTATTCACTCTCAGTTGTTTTTTTAATTTCATTTATAAAAATGAAACACTGACAAAACTATAGGATAAGAGGGGTACAACTCTACACAACTCCCACTACTATATGGATCCCAGAATTCCATATCCCATCCCCTCCCCTGATAGCTCCCCTACTCTTCATCCCTCTAGGAGTATAGACCCAGGATCATTATGGGATGCAGAAGGTGGAAGGTCTGGCTTCTGTAATTGCTTCTCCGCTGAACATGGGCATTGACAGATTGATCCATGCTCCCAGCCTGCCTCTCTCTTTCCCTAGTGGGCCAGTATTCTGGGGAAGCAGGGCTCCAGGACACATTGGTGGGGTCCTCTTCCTGGGGAAGTCTGTTTGACATCTGAACCTCATGGCTGAAAAAACAGTTAACATATAAAGCCCCCAAATTGTTGACTAATCATGAACCTAATGGCTGGAATATTGCAGATGAAGATTTGGGGTCTTCGTTTTGAAGATAGCTAGTAGGCCTATTTTAGTTAGTTATATTTGGAATAATCTCAGCTACTTTTCACTTTAAAGCACAATGCCAGGTCTAGGCTGAGTGGGGACACAATGAAAAGGATCTCTAAATGAAATTGGTGTTCAAATAGCTTTTCTAGCAATTTCATCAACTCTTGTGAGCAAGACATTTAATCTCTCATTTTTTTCTTCCACAAAATGCTGCTAACAAAACCTAAATGTCATGGCTAGTGTGAGAAACCTATTAAAATAATAAGTGTAAAAATGATCAAGCTGAACTCCAGAAAATGCATTATTCCTTCCTAGAATGTTTCACCCATGTTACTGCACTTAGTGTGGGAAGAAATTGCATTTACATTGTGAAAAGCAAAGATCCAAGATCGCCCCTTATTTTTAAGAACAAACATGGTGCTGATTAAAATCAGCTGAGAGAGGTTCTAGCCTTTTGGCTGAATTCATGAAATGAACATTATGCCAGGTCTCAGCCTGTGCTCTTGCTAGAATTAGTAAAAAGGGAGACATTTTATGAAAGCAAGAAAGAAAGTTCCATCTGGCTCAAATTTATAAGTTTATAAGATCTGCATGCCAAGAACATATGGTGATTCATCTAGCAAACATTTATGAGGCATCTCTGATGTGCACAGTGCAGCAAAACATTCTAGAAAAATGAAAATAGGTGTTATGTTGCCTGTGATCCAAGGATAATTTCAAGTTAAATTTTGTTTGATTTGGGGTAAATAGGTTACACACTCACCTTTTTTTAAAAAGAAACTTTATTTTCCCCCTTTTGTTGCTCTTGTTGTTTATCATTGTTGATTTGTTTTTATTGTTGGACTGGCCAGAGAGAAATTGAGAGAGGAGGGGAAGACAGAGAGGGAGAGAAAGATAGACATCTGCAGACCTGCTTCACCACCTGTAAAGTGACTCCCCTGCAGGTTCGGAACTGGAGGCTAGAACCAGGATCCTTACACTGGTCCTTGTGCTTAGTGTCATGTGCTCTTGACCATCTGCGCCACACAGAGTCTAAGGAAATAGAATAAGATCTGGTCAGAAGCATTTGTTTACTCAGTCCGTGTCTCTCTGAGCTAGTCTAATGTCCACAATCTGATGTCACAATCTGAGCTTTCCCAGATTCAAAGTGCCCTTCAGAAATTTTCAAACTAGAAGAGGTAAAGTACACTGACTATTTTTGTTTTTTATTTATAAAAAGGAAACACTGACAAAAACCATGGGATAAAAGGGGTATAACTCCACACAATTCCCACCACCAGAACTCCGTATCCCATCCCTTCCCCTGATAGCTTTCCTGTTTTTTAACCCTCTTAACCTTATGGACCCAGGGTCATTATGGGGTGCAGGAGGTGGAAGGTTTGGCTTCTGTAATTGCTTTCCTGCTGAACATGGGCATTGACAGGTCAATCTATACAATGACAAATTTAACAGAAAAAAATAACTTATGGCACTTTGCTGTTGCTAGTTAGGGTACACAGATAACTCTCTAAGCCTATTGTCTAATGTACTTGGCTTCTTCTTCTAGCATTTGCTTTTAGAACTCAACTCAGACAGAAGTTAACTTACTAGAGGTAGATATCCTCAACAAAATACAGCCAAGTTTGCCTTGTAACAGTTACATCAGTCATTCTCCCAGCTACTGCCAGATGACTATATTCCTTGGAATACACACCTTGGACCTCCTACACTGCAGAGTTTATTCTCTGCTATGGTCAGGAGCCTACGGAAATAGATCCTTTGTTGAATCAGCCATGCTACCTGCATTTAATGCTCCTACAACTCTCAGAATTGTTCTGTCTTAAAAGTTATGCTGTTTTGTTGTAGGGTTAGGTGACTTTCCAACAAAGGAGAACCTCTCTGTAATGTATAATTCTGAGCATTCCTAGATTTCCAAATGAATCTTACCAGCAGTACTAAGTTGTGGGATATACATCCCATGGAATACTACTTTGTAACCAAGAAGTATGATATCATGTCTTCTGGAACAAAATGGATAGAACTAGAGTTGATGCCTAGCAAAATAAGAAAGAGATGAAAGACGACTGCCAAATAGTTTCACTTATAAATGAAATCTAGAGATCTGATTTACATGAACTTGCAAAAAAAATCCAAACAAAACAGAAGCAAGTAAATTGTTCGCAAGAATTGTGAGAACCACAATGTTTATCTCTGGGAGGTGAGAGGGTGGGATAAAGAACTTTGGTAGTGAGTGGTATGGAATTATACATTGTAATCTTAAAATCTTGTAACATAATATTAATAACATAAAATATTAAAAGATACATACAATAAAAGAAGAGAAGGCAGGACCATAAAATTAGAAAATATATAAATTTAGGTAGTTATAGAAGTAATAATCAACCTATATCTGTGACACTGGGAGAACTACTGCAGTTCCCAATGGAGGGAATGGGCACACAGAACTCTGGTGGTGGGAAAAATCTGGACTTATACCCCTGCTATCTCATAATTTTTTAATCAGTATTAAATTACTACTAAAATAATTTCTAAAAAAGAACTTCTGTCTTTGGGGAAAATGCAAAATAAATTATCGTGAGTACTTGCCACTCATATCCTATCTTGTGACTTATCATCCAGGCAATTTCCCTCCTTTGACACATGGTCACCATAATATATCCTCAAACTGATGGAATTTACAGTTAAAAATACTTATATAC
Source organism: Erinaceus europaeus (assembly GCF_950295315.1). Classification (NCBI taxonomy): domain Eukaryota; kingdom Metazoa; phylum Chordata; class Mammalia; order Eulipotyphla; family Erinaceidae; genus Erinaceus; species Erinaceus europaeus. Next base: position 178,688,833 of record NC_080164.1, read on the forward strand.
TTTTTCCATATTCAGGAGCTACTCTCTTCCCTGATCCAGCTTTCTAGTCCTATATCCAACTCTGACACCATCTCCCTAGACAATACCTTTAGCCCACCTGCAATTAGCTGTCAGGCTCAGGCAGAAATTAGTAAAGGTGTGGGCCTCGTGGAATATACCTAAAATATACCTACTAGCTATTTCCAGAATGGAGACCCCAAATCTCATCTGCTGTATTTTTACCTTTATGTTCCTTATTATTAAACAATTTGTGCTGTTTTATATCTTAATGCTTTTCAGCCACCAAGTGAAGATGCTATCATGACACCAATCTGACTTCCCTTGGCAGATGACATCACCAATATCTCCTGGAGCCTCACCTCTCCAGAGTGCCCCACTAGGAAAAGACGGAAAAGAGGCTGGGAGTATGGACTGATGGTCCAACGCCCATGTCCAGTGGAGAAGCAATTACAGAAGCCAGACCTTCCACCTTCTGCATCCCAGAATGATTTTGGGTCCATACTCCCACAGGGATAAAGATAAGGGAAGCTTCCACTGGAGGAATGGGATACAGAACTCTGGTGGTGGGAATTATGTGGAATTATACCCCTCTTCTCTTATAGTCTTGTCAATCGTTATTAAACAAATTAAAAATCGTGTGATTGGGGGCCGGAGTCAAGATGGCAACTTGGAGACAGCTGCTGGCATAAGCTCCAACAAGCAGTGGCTTGTGACCTAGTATTCTCTGGATAGGGTAGGAAACTGGGCCATCAGCAGGAGGGTCCTATAGCTCACTCTTAGGTTAGAAAACAGAGACCAGGAGGAAAAAGAAAGAAAATCTTTTGATTATTTCTGAAACTCACCCCTCACCCCCCACTCCATAATCAGTCTCCAGGGGCTGGACAGCCTAGTACTCCTAATAGGCTTCCTGCTGAGCTACTTTCTTTATCAAGATTCTTGGCTCATCAGGGGTGTCATTCCAATCCTTTTACTTTTTGCTTTCCTTCTATTTTTTTTTTTTTTTCTAAGTGGCTGGCGCTCTATTAGAGTGACAAAATATCTGACCAATAAGAACCTCACCTCTGTCTGGGAAAGACTACCTGGAGTATTTTTTTTTTTCCTTGGATACTTCTTACAATTGGCAGTCTTTGCTCAGGCTGCCTGAGCCAATCTGGAGCCGTTCAAGCAGCAGACTGACTGTTAGGTTTTTTTACTCAATTCTATTTTATTTTTACTATTATTTATACACCTCCCTCCTTCTTCAGGTTGACCAAAATTAACTGTAATTGTTTTTTCATTGCTAGGTTACCGGGTGTCCTATCCATTGTGAGAGGAACTTGTTTCACTCTACCTCTTCCCTCCACTCTCCTTTTTCCCTCCTCCTAGCTAATAATAATAATAATAAGCCCTCTTTCCTTTCAATGCTCTTCTTTTGGGAATATATGGGAAATTCCTCAAGATAGTGGAGTCAATATATAGCAAGTCTACAGCCAACATCATACTCAATGGACATAAGCTGAAAGCATTCCCCCTCAGGTCAGGGACTAGACAGGGCTGTCCACTATCACCATTACTCTTCAACATAGTATTGGAAGCTCCTGCCGTAGCAATCAGGCAAGAGAAAGAAATCAAAGGAATACAGATTGGAAAGGAAGAAGTCAAACTCTCATTATTAGCAGATGATATGATAGTATACATAGAAAAACCTAAAGAATCCAGCACAAAACTACTGAAAGTGATCAGGCAATATAGCAAGTGTCAGGCTACAAAATCAATGTACAAAAATCAGTGGTATTTCTTTATGCAAACACTAAATCTGAAGAAAAAGACATCCATAAATCACTCCCATTTACTGTTGCAACAAAATCAATAAAATACCTAGGAGTGAAGCTGACCAAAGAAGTGAAAGACTTGTATACTGAAAACTATGAATCACTATTCAAGGAAATAGAAAATGATACCAAGAAATGGAAATACACCCCAAGCTCATGGGTTGGAAGAATATCACCAAAATAAATATTTTCCCCAGAGCCATATACAAATTTAATGCAATACCCATCAAAGTTCCACCAAGCTTCTTTAAAAGAATACAACAAAAATTACAATCATTTATCTGGAACCAGAAAACACCTAGAATTGCCAAAACAATCTTGAGGAAAAAAAAAACATAAATGGAGGCATCACACTCCCAGATCTCAAACTATATTATAAAGCCATCATCATCAAAATAGCCTGGTACTTGAACAAAAATAAGCACACAGCTCAATGGAATTGAATTGAAAGCCCAGAACTAATCCCCCACGCCTATGAATATCTAATCTTTGATAAGGGGGCCCAAAATATTAATTGGAGGAAAGAGGCTTTCTTCAATAAATATGCTGGGAAAACTGGGTTGAAATATGCAGAAGAATGAAACTGATCCACCTTATCTCACCAGAAACAAAAATCAACTCCAAATGGATCAAGGACCTGGATGTTAGACCAGAAACTATCAAATACTTAGAGGGAAACATTGATCAAACACTTTCCTGCATGCTTCTCTCAAGTCATGCTAAATGATATTGCTTCTGCTGATCCCAACCTAATCAAAAAAGTCAGGGATCAGTGTGAGACCTCTAGACATGATGTGGCATTGTGCTATTGCTATAGTCTGGTCCTTTTTCCAGCCATGACATCATCTCCCCAGACAATAACTTGAATCTACAGGCATATCAGATTTCAGGCTCAGGGGAAAAAGAAAAAGAAAAGAAAACAAAACAAAACAAAAAAATAGTATAGCCACAGGGCCTATGGAATTTAATTAAAATATGCTAAAATATGCCTACTAGCTATCTACAAAATGGAGGACACCCCCCAACTCTTCATCTGCACTATTTTACCCCTTAGGTCCATGATTGGTCAACAATTTGTTTGGCTTTGTGTGTTAACTCTCTTGTCAACCACCAGGTTCCAGATGGTAGCATGATGCCGACCAGACTTCCCTGGACACACACCCCTACCAGTGTGTCCTGGAGCTCCACTTCCCCAGAGCCCTTCCCCATTAGCAAAAGAGAGAAACAGGCTGAGAGTATGGATCAACCTGTCAACGCCCATGTTCAGCCGGGAAACATTTATAGAAGCCAGACCTTCCACCTTCTGCATCCCACAATGACCTTGGATCCATACTCCCAGAGAGTTAAAGACTAGGAAAGCTATCAGGGGAGGGGAGGGGATGGAATACTAGGATACAGAGTTCTGGTAGTGGGAATTGTGGGAAATTGTACCCCTCTTATCCTATGGTTTTGTCAATGTTTCCTTTTTATAAATAAAAATAAATAAAAATTTTAAAAAAGTGTGGTCATAAAATAATTATAAACATACCCAGCAGAAAGATTGTCATTGCCTGACTTATCTTTTATTGTTTTTGGACAAAAAAAAAAGTCTCTAGCTGAGTTAAATGGGTGTGTCTCTGAGACTGAGCTGTCTACCAATATATACTATACTATCATCTATAAACAAAAGCTTGCTACAAGATAAAATTGTAAGGATGCAACTCTGATGGTCATTTCAATCACTTTGGCAGTGACATTTGAGAAACTAGATTATATAGCAATGCCTGTTTTCTGTATAGCAATTTGCAGCTTGAAACTTTTTATTCAGATGTAAATTTTTGCTATGTTGACAGTTAAGATATTTCTTTTTTAAATAAGTAATTGAAATTCAATGTACATTCATTATAATTAAATATAAGGTGATGATAATCTGGTAAGGGAGGTAACGTAAGTTATGCAAAAAGATTCTCATGCCTGAGGATCCAAAGTCCCAGGTTCAATTCCCTGCACCACCATAAACCATTGGTGAGCAATGCTGCTCTGTAAAAAGAGAATAGAAAAAGAAACAGAAATAGGGAATGAAAGAATAATGGTAACGAAGCTAATTTTATTCACTTAGTAGGAAGAACCCTGGGCTTAGTGACAAACCTGTATTTAAGATTTCTTAATTTGTTAAGCACTTTATGACAAGTTGTTTAGAAAGAGAAAGATGTACAGGGGAAATACAGGTTCAGGGTTTTTAATATACCATTAATTGGATTTAGTTATTTATGTGTTAGTTTCTGTACTTGTGAATAGAATTAGTGACTGCTGTCTCATTGAGTTATAAAAAAAGATAAATAAGCCAGACCTTCTACCTTCTGCAACCCTCAATGACCCTGGGTCCATGCTCCCAGAGGGATAGAGAATGGGAAAGCTATTGGGGGAGGGGGTGGGATATGGAGATTGGGCGGTGGGAATTGTGTGGAGTTGTACCCCTCCTACCCTATGGTTTTGTTAATTAATCCTTTCTTAAATAAAAAAAAAAATCTAAAAAAAAAAGATAAATAAAAGAATGCCTGAATAATGCACTAAAAATCATATATCACTGCCTTCAAGAATACTTGCTTGCATTCATAAAATAAAATTACTATTTCTACAGTCCCTTAAAGGAATTGAAATAATGGATTCAAGTTAACTTTTCAATAATAAATTAATTTTAAAATATGCCATTTTGGGGAGTCTGGCGGTAGCACAGTGGGTTAAGTGCACGTGGCGCAAAGCGCAAGGACTGGCTCAAGGATCCTGGTTCAAGCCCTTGGCTCCCCACCTGCAGGGGAGTCGCTTCACAGGCAGTGAAGCTGGTCTGCAAGTGTCTATCTTTCTCTCCCCCTCTCTGTCCTCCCCTCCTCCCTCCATTTCTCTCTGTCCTATCCAACAACAATGACATCAATAACAACAATAATAATTACAACAATAAAACAACAAGGGCAACAAAAGGGAACAAATAAACAAATACATATTATAAAAATAGATACCCCATTGTTAAAACCAACATTCTTAACTGATCTAAGGTTATTTTATTTTAACTATGATAAAAGTTTCCTAATAGGCAGATATTAAGAACTTTCTTGATGAACGTGTCTTATTTTATGTTGACAGAGGGTGAGGGGTGCTGACACCTATTAGGAAGGTGTGAAACTGTGCACCTGTGACAACGACATTCTTGTAAATCAACTTTTCCCTCAACAAAGTGATAAAAAAGACATGTCTAAACTTAGACTCCTGTACTATATTTAGAGCCCATAAATATGTTTTGACTGACAAGGCCTGTGCCAATTTTCTTCCAGATGGAATTATCATTTCTTGTTTTTGAACTCATGTGTAAGAGCAGACTTTACTGCCAGGTAAATGCCACCTAGTGTGGTCAAAAGAACATGGTTGAAGTAGAAGAAATAGTTCCCCTGTTTCTATTACAAAACTGTTATTTAACAAATTACCGATCCCTTTTCCGAATACTAGAAACCTGAAAATAATTAACACTGTCTCCAAAACAGGGGGCGACTGCCTAGCTGCTGGTGACCTTTAGCCGAACATATTAGAGTCACACCTCATTTATTCAACATCACTGAAAAAAAAATGGAATGTTTGGTAAGAGAGAACTGTAATTGATGTCTAGACTCGCAGTATAGTGAATAAATTTGGTTCATTGCTGAACGGAAGTTTTAAACAATAATTTTATTTTACCCATTTTATTATATGTCCATGTTTGTTCTATTGTAATAGGATATTCTTGTAGGGGTACAAATGAAGTGTGTGTGTGTGTGTGTGTGTTTGTGTGTGTAGAGGGCGGGGGCTGAGTCTGGGAAGTAGACTTGGTTGAGGGAGCAAGTTATCCTTCACAAAGACTTGGTTCCAGCCACTGATCCCCTGCTATGTGAGCAGTGAAGCTGGTTTGTAGCTGTTAGTCTTTCTCTCTCTCTTTCTCTAACTCCCTGGCCCCTCTCAATTTTTTGGTTCTAACAAATAAAATAGAAAGAAAGAAAAAAAAAGGCAAAAAATGGCCACCAAGAGTTGTGAATGCATAGTCCAAACCTTAGTGATAATCCTATTGGCAATAACAAAAAAAAAAAAAAGGAAAAATGAGAGAAAGAAAGGTCTATTTATTTTTATTTGTTTATTTTGCCTTCAGGATTATCGCTGGGGCTTGGTGCCTACATTATGAATTCACAGCTCCTGGAGGTCACCCTTTTTATTTTGTTACCCTTGTTATTTTTGTGGCTGCTGTTGTTCATGTTGTTGGACAGGACGGAGAGAAATCAAGAGATGAGGGGAAGACAAAGAGTGAGTGAGAAAGACATAATCTGCAGACCTGCTTCACCACTTGTGAAGCCACCTCCCTGTAGGTGGGGAGTTGGGAGCTTGAACCTGGATCCTATTGCAGGTCCTTGTGCTTTGTGCCACTTGTGCTTAACCCACTGTGCCACCACCCAGGCATTGGATTTGCACTCTTTATGGCAAAACTATCTTTTTCCCCTTCATTTTTCATCTCTCTCTGAAAAAAAAAACACAAAAAACAATTTTTAGTTTGTGTTTACATTTCGCTTAGCACCATCCTTTCTCTCTCTTTTGCTGATGTTTTCATAAAAAAATTTTGTTTTACTATGACATTTGGCTTTTCCGTGGATTAAAAAAAAAGCCACGGCAGTCGGGCGATAGCACAGTGGGGTAAGCACAAGGACCAGCTTAAGAATCCAGGTCGGAGCCCCTGGTCCCCACCTGCAAGGGAGTCGCTTCACAGGTGGTGAAATAGATCTGCAGGTGTCTATCTTTCTCTCCCCCTCTCTGTCTTCCCCTCCTCTCTCCATTTCTCTCTGTCCTATCTAACAATAACGACATCATCAACAACAATAACTACAACAACAATGAAAAACAACAAAGGCAACAAAAAGGGAAAATAAATAAAAAATTTAAAAAAAAATTAAAAAATAAAATAAAAACCATTTGGAGTGGTTTATCCCTCATATAATTGCATGAAGTCCTTGCTAATGTAAAGGTGCTATTAACGAGTGTCTGTCATGCAGAAATGAATCTAGAAACTTTCTTATTTTTCTGTAAGTAAAGGAACTTAAATTTGATAGACACGGTCCTATGTTCATCCCAGCATTATTCACAGTAGCCAAGACTAAGAAACAACCTATGTGCCTGTCTGTGAAAGGAAGGGCTATGTGAATCCTACTCAGTTATTTTTGTTAAGTGACATCCTGTCATTTACAATGATAGGGTTGGAATTAGAGGGTATTATACTAGGTGAATACTAAATGTTGTAATAATCTGTGATTCTACTTATTTGACTTACCTACCATTCTCAAACTTGCAAAATCAGAGAATAGAATTGTGGTGACCAGGACCAGGAGGAAAAGAGGAAAGAGAGTCATTCAATTGTATAAAATTTAGTGATGTTGAACGATTTTGTTCTAGAGAAGCTATAGAGCATAGTTCCTCTAGTCAACAATTCTGTAATGTTCACTTTGAGAACTGACTCAGGAGAATAGATAACCTGCTCTTACAACATAAAACAAATAGAAACTAAAGGTTTAGACACAAGGAAAACTCAACTGGATTGGAGAGGTGGTTTCACAAGTGTATGTTCAAACTCATCTAACTGTACAATTAAGTATGAGCATGTTTGTATATCAAGTGTACCTCAAAAACTTTAAGATATTTAAAAATGTAAGAACGTTGAAGTGATTGCATCTGTGTCTAACACAGAGATAGCTTATACGTTACAGGAAGTGCAACTTACTGGTATGATTGTAGTTTTCATGAAATCTCTGGTGTCTTGAATGTCAACTTGGTGGCTTTAGGACAATTGCTGATCATCTTTCAGGTCACATATTGGAAAGCGTATGAAAGGCCAGTGCCCCATGGTGTCAGGCTGAGCTTCACTGACGAGAGTCAGACGACCAGGGACTCAAGGCTGGGTTGTACGCAGTACCTCTTTATTCATGTAGAAAGCAGCACAATCTAAACTAAGCTATGCTAAAACTAAACTAAAAACTAAACTAAACTAAAAACACAATCCTATATATACTCACCAAGTAGGGCGGAAACAGGATGTGACACAGAGAGGGTGGGGCGAAAAGTGAGAGAGGGGGCGGAGCAAAAAGACATCATGAACCAGTGGGGATTAAACCAATGCCCTGCAGGCAGGGTGGTGCTTAGTTATATAAATAGAATAATGCCAAACAGGGGGGGATTAAACCAAATGAAACAGAAGGGGTTTTTAGAAGCAGAATTAAAAGCATACCAACACCATGGCCCCTCCACTGCTTTCCTATTCTGCTTTTGTGTCATTAACTAGTCTTTTTGACATGAGAATCTCATACAACTATCCTTGGATACATCAGACATGTACCCATCTCAGAACATTATGTTAATTTCCTCAGGATAGTAATCTCTGCTGTCTCACACACGCTGGAAAATCGGCTCAGAGTCCACCTTGTTCGCTGGTCTTGTCCAAACATCTTCCTCACAGCACTTTTTTTTTCCTCTTTTTTTTTTTAATATTTATCTTATTTACTTATTCCTTTTTGTTGCCCTTGTTGTTTTATTATTGTAGTTATTATTGTTGTTGTCGTTGTTGGATAGGACAGAGAGAAATGGAGAGGGGAGGGGAAGACAGAGAGGAGGAGAGAAAGATAGACACCTGCAGATCTGCTTCACCGCCTGTGAAGCGACTCCCCTGAGCCAGGGTTCGAACCGGGATCCTTATGCTGGTCCTTGTGCTTTGCGCCACCTGCGCTTAACCCGCTGCGCTACAGCCCGACTCCCCTCACAGCACTTTTCACATGACATTTCATGCAAGTTATGCATGGATCCATCTATTTTTGTTGAATGTTTTAATTTCCCTATCAAACAGGGATGCTGCTTACTTATCTATCTTTTTATTTATTTATTTTAACTACTGAATATCCTCAATGCCTGTGTCAGAAAGTCAAGGTACAGAGAGGGCTTTGAAGCCCAGCTCCACCTGGACTCTGAGCTTTTGTGACCAGGAACCTTTGTTTTTGCTTTTGTCACTGAGAGAACAGAGAAACCAGATAAGGGGAGTTGGGCGGTGGAGCAGTGGGTTAAGCACTCAGGGCGCAAAGTGCAAGGACTGGTGAAGGATACCAGTTCAAGCCCGGCTCCTCACCTGCAGGGGGGTTCACTTCACAGGGTTGAAGCAGGTCTGCAGGCGTCAATCCTCCCCCTCTCTGTCTTCCTCTCCTGTCTCCATTTCTGTCTTATCTAACAATGACAACATCAATAACAACAACAGGAATAACTATAACAACAATAAAAAGACAAGGGCAACAAAAGGGAAAATAAATGTAAAAAAATGTAAAAAATAAGGAAACTGGATAACATCTAAGGAAGCTCCCCTTACTCTAGAGGGGAGGGGGATAGGAAGGACCTGGGAATTGTAGTAAGTGTAGGTGTGAGTTAAATAAAATAAAATAAAATAAAATAAATGAATACAGGGGCCTAAAATAAAATAGACCATTCTAACCACCATATTGTCTTCTCACCAATATTATTCTCTATGTGTTTGCTTTGACTTTTCCTGAATTAAAGTTTTAAAATGGTGTAAACCATGATCTCTTCCATAATTCTTTGGAAATGAGACCATAGTGAACTGGAAACCATTTAGAAGAATTTCCTCAGCCTCTTTCCCCCTCGATGCCTTCTTTCCCCCCCAACATATGAGCAGAAGGTTTCAAGACTCAATGCTAAATAGATTTGCAAGTGCATTGAGAGAAATTTATCAATAGCATCAACCCTGAGGACAAATATAGAAGATGGAAATCACCATTTGCCTTTGGATAGTTGAGAAGTGAATTACAGGTACAAACACAACATGTCACTCAGCAATGACTCTGTACCCTGCCTCTTATCTTCCCCAGGAAAGATTTCCTGCTTTGAATCAGTGGAGGACAGAAAGATTTACGCTTGTAAGTCTCACACGCTGTCATGTGAGTTAAATAGGATGATGAATGCATATATACTTTAGCAGCACAATGCACTTGCTCTCTTGTTCACAGAACTATGTTTTGGCTAGATCCCTCGAAAATGAGCTGGGAGACATGATCTGGGAGGCAGGGGGGAGTTAATGCAGGCAATTTTTCTTTTTTGTTTGCTTATTATTTTTATGAGAGGTACAGAGTGCTGTTCAGCTCAGGCTTATGGTGGTGCTGGGAATTGAACCTGAAACTTTGGAGTCTCCCTGAGTGAAAGTCTTTGTATCACCACTGTGCTGACTCTCTTGCCCAGGAAAATTATTCTATTTAAATTTTCATCTCATCCTTCATTCTTCCCTGTTTTTCTTTAAGTATCATTTGTTTGTTTATCTATTCATTTATACCTTTTTGAAAAAGAGACTGAGAAAGACTTCTGAGATAAAATTAAGACTCTCCTCTGGTGAGTTCACAGGTGCGTTTAAAACCTGGGTCTTAGTGCCCGCATGTGCTAATCTCTTCCCAATGCAGCCACTTCCTCAGATGCTCATGTTTATTTCACAGCATGCTGTCTTTACATATTTAATAAAGATTCATCTGTGGCGGCTGTTCAGGATGATTTTCTTAGTGGAGCCTGCAAAAAAATAATCCCATGTGAACTGAAACCACATTTAGTGTGTTTTTACCTGAACTGCTGCTGTCTGTAGCACTTATTTAAGTTGCATGACAATACAGAATTTACTGTGTACCTGGCATGATTCAAAACATTTTCCAAATGCTGACTTGTACATTAGCAATAGTGGAAAAAAAATCAACAATTTAAAATAGGTACACATCTTCAAGGAGGTGAAATGGGAAAGGTAGAATGGTACAAAGAAGGCAGGATTGCCTGAAATGGTGAAAAGGGGCTCTTGTCAGGAGGGTGAGATTTTATTCTCTGTACGTTAGGGTGCAGAGATGCATACAGTACATAAAGATATGCAACTTAACTGTGACATTAGCATTTTATGGGTATCGAGTAGGAGAAAATAGTTTTAAGAAAACCTCTTTGGGAGTGTTAATCTGAAAAAATAAAAGGGTAACCAAACTGTGTGTAAATAATTGAAAAGTGCCCAGTATTTCCATCTAAGCAAATCTGGTTTACAGTTTACTTGAAAGAAGAAAAAGAAATGAGGTCGGAAAACTACTTATGCATGTGTCAACTCACAAAAAAACCATTCAAAATTTCCAAGAGCCACTGTCATGTTAGCTGATGATTTGACACTTTTTAGACTTTTGAAGTGCTTGTGCAAACCTAATCTCATTCACTCCCCCCCCTCAGAGAGATTTTGTAAGATAAGTATTATTTTGAGTTGCATTTTACAAGTGAGGAAAAGAGTTCTTGGGAAAGGGAAAGGAAAGCTCAAACCTCATTTTCCTAGAATCAACATAAAGTTGTCTCTTTCAACAAGGACACGTATTTCAAATCCTTTCTTTATTTTTCCTTGAATATATAGGATAGTATTCCATGTCAATATAACAGTGGACAGATTTCACTAAGATACCTATAGTTTTCAACGTATCTCTTAACGAAAAGTGCTCAAATCAATTGAATTTTAACATTTGTGTTACTATACAAGAAAGTATCACAGTGTGTTATTATGCATGGCTACAAGACTAGTTTTTATAAACCTACAGTCTTAATGACTGTACGAAAAATACAAAGACATGGAATACTTCGTGAACTTGACCTCAGTGGATGACCCACATTGAATCTCTATGGTTGTACTGAGGCAGCAGCTAGGGAATTCTTTCCTCAGATATTTCTTCACTTACATGGAAAACTGTCAACCTGTTTTCTTTGATTGCCAGTTTTCCAATCAATCTATGTTGTTAGGATTTTTGAAACTCACATAGGTATGGAATTGCTCTAAGTCCAGGAGAATGAGACTATTCACACAAAAGTATTTTTCGTTCTGTCTTCTATCATAATTAAAAAAAACACAACAATATTCACACAGAGCTCTGTCCGGGGTTTAAACAAATGGAAAGTTTATTACATCATAGTTATTTAGTTTATAGCAAAGTAGGAAAAGGGGAAAAGACGGACTAGTCATGATGGTGCAAGCCATGAATCTGAGCTAGTCACCAAAGCTCAGCTACAGTTGTTCAGGTCCCTGGGGAAGCAGCATGGCAGTCCCGGTCAGGGGAGAAAAGTGGGCAAGGACAGGAGGAACAGAATTCGTAGGAACAGAGAACAACTTCCGCCAGAAACTCGCTTAAGTAAGTTTCTATAAACCCACAATTTGTGGGTTTGCGTAAGTACACAGTTTGCTGCTCAGACGGACTTTAGCTCTATGGTAATTATGTCCAAGTCCCAACAGTCGTCACCTGGCATTCTCCTTGACTTGCCTTTGCCCTAAACTCCTCTCACTGTATGAAAGCTGGCCATAACACAATTTTTTTTCAACTTTGATTATCTCTTTAAAGAGTCTACCTGCAGGTTACATAAGTCACCTGGGAGGGCTTCTGGCTTAACAAGTGTGCAGCCCAGGTTCCTGCCTATATTACACCACACAGAAGTAGCACAGCACTGGGATATCTCTCCTTCCACCCTTCTCTTTCTTCCTTCCTTCCTTCCTTCCTTTCTCTTTTTCTTTCTTTCCTTCTTTACTTTTATATATATTATATTTTTAAATTACAGAATTACATGTTGAGAGGGGTTTGAATCCACACCATTCCCACCACCAGAGTTCTGAATCTTCACTCTTCCCACTACAGTCTACCACAGTTCCCCTAAATTTGTAGACATGGGCCGACCATCTTCTCTACAACTATCTGTCCACATTTAGACAAAGTTACCCCTTCTTTTCCTGATTCAATCCTCTCTTTTCCTCTAAACCACTCATGGCATCAAAACTACTTCCATATGCCCCTCTCCTTTTCCTTCTCTTTCTCCGGGTGCTGATGGAACTGGAATGCAGAGTCCTCTTATCTTCATCCTATCACTTCTCCCCCCGCTGGAGAATGGGTCAAGATTGTTTATGGGGAGTAGAAGGTAGGCATTTTGGCTTCTGTAGCTGCTCCTCAGCTGAGCATGGGCATTGACAGGTTGATCCGTACCCCAAGCCTGTTTCAGTCTTTCCTTAGTGGACCAGAGCACTGGAGATGCAAAGGTCCAGGACACATTGGTGAGATCATCTGCCCAGAAAAGTTGTGATAGAGTCATGGTTGCATCTGCAGTCTGGTATTTGGAAGTTGAGCACCCTTCTCTTTCTATCAAAGATAAATCAATCTTCTCTCCAACTAAAGTCATGTTCTGGAAGCTGAGGGACTAGAACTTCTGTTTTTGAGTAAAACTGGTTTTCAACAATCCATGTTATACTAATACCATAGCATAAACTCTACAGTACACTTTTAAGAAGTAGGTATTGACCAAATCACAGTTGTACTCAAAACACTAAAGAACAGTAGAGAAGATATTTATTTTTACTTTCCTTCAATGGACCTAATTCTTGAAACATGTTGTAGATTTTCAGCTTGATCAGTTATTAAAGCTTTAGGGAACATATGTGAATGTCACAGGTGAAATACATGTAATGCCATCACCTCTGCAGACTCTTCCCAATGCAGAAATTTTCTCTCTTCTCTGTCTTGACTTCTAATATCATATACTAGCTTAGATTTTGAACCACATGTAAATAAAGCCATAAAGTAAATGTCTCTTACACTGACTTCCTTCACTCCTCCTTACAATGTACATGCAGCAGAAAATGCTCACTGGTAGAATTACATTGTAACTTATATTAGGAATGTATCATCATCTGTTTTGCCCGTCAAATTATTACTTTTTTAATTTTTTAAAAAAATAATTATCTTTATTTATTTATTGATGCAGATAGCCAGAAATTGAGAGGAAGGGAGAAGTAGATGATAGAATATATATATATATAGGAGAGGAGAGAGAGAGAGAGAGAGACCAGCAACCCTGCTTCACCACTTGTGAAGCTTTTCTCCTGCAGATGGGGACCAGGGACTTGAACCTGGGTCCTTGAGCATTGTAACATGTGTGCTCAACCCACTGCGCCACCACCAGCCCCCTCTATCAGTTTATTAAAACAAAATATTCATTTTTAAAAAATTTTATTATTATTATTTATTTTCCCTTTTGTTGCCCTTGTTTTGTTGTTGTAGTTTTTGTTGTTGATGATGTTGTTGTCGTTGTTGGACAGGACAGAGAGAAATGGAGAGAGGAGGGGAAGACAGAGAGGGGGGAGAGAAAGACAGTCACCTGCAGACCTGCTTCACCGCCTGTGAAGCGACTCCCCTGCAGGTGGGGAGCCGGGGGCTCGAACTGGGATCCTTATGCCAGTCCTTGTGCTTTGTGCCACATGAGCTTTACTCACTGCGCTACCCCCAGACTCCCTCATTTTTTTTTTTTACAGTTTGAAGCCACTAGAAATAAAATCTGCCACCTGCCTTCTTATACAGCATCTTTCGATGAATATAACTACATATACTTATCTAGCTAAGATAAAAGCCCTGAAACATGGTATTTTGTTATTCAGCCTTAATAGGTAACCCTTAATTCTTTCATTTATTCCAGTAATTTATGGAAATTCCAAGAGCTCCAGTCTCAGCAACACTTGGTACTGTCAGATTTTCAGAACTGAGTTTACAGTAATTCCTTGTGGTTATCATTTGCATTTCTCTGATGAACAATAAAGATGGATATCATTTGGTGGTTTTTGGAGCTAGAATATCTTTCATAAAGTCCCTGACCAAGTGATCAAATAGTTTCCCCACTTTTCATCTTATTTATCTTTTATTCTCTCCCTTCCTTCCTTCCTTCCTTCCTTCCTTCCTTCCTTCCTTCCTTCCTTTCTTTCTTCTTTTTTTTTTTTTCCTTCAGGGTTATTGCTGGGTCTTGGTTCCAGCACCAATGGCAGTTCTGGATTCAATGCCCAGTCTCCAGAAACACTGTGACACAGAGCTGAGTAGTGTCCTGGTCAAACAAACACATGTCATTTTCATAGTGCTGGAGTTGATGCATAAACACCTTCTTATTTTTTTTCCTACTCTTAATCAGTTCCAGACTCTACAGAGATAATTGAAAATAAATGAACTTATGAGAACTCTATATAGTTTATAATATGTGTTTATTTATTTGTTTGTTTGTTTATTTCAGATAGAGAAAGAAGAGATGGAGACAGAGTGAAAGTGACCATAGCACTGAAGATGCTTTCAGCACTGATGGAGGCTAGGCTCTAAACAGGACTGTACACCTGGCAAAGCCATTTGCTATCTAAATGAACTATTTCACCTGAAAGCATAAGTTTATTCATTTGTGTCTCTATTAAGGATGAAATCTCCGTATTGCAATATGTAGGCTCAGTTATTTCTCCAAAATAAGAATCCTGAATTAAAGAATGCTTCAGGCATTGTTGTAAGCACGGTGCTGTTACCCGGTTATTAGATTAAAAAGTTCCCACTGTGTCTAGTCTGAGTCAGAACAGGCACATTCCTTTGTGATAACAAACTAATTTTCACTCAGACAAAGCTGCTCATTTCGAATGAATGGCAGATGAGAAATCTGGATGCTGAATCACACACTGAGTGAACCATAGTGGGGAGAGAGCCTATGAGTGTGATTTCATCTTCATCTCATGATTTCAGAAGATGGTTCCTACAGGAAGATCTTCCTGCCTCTGACTTGGCCTGACATCCCTACCTGAACTCTGTACCCCTCCTCTGGCTGTTTCTCCTCCTCCTCTCTCTATTGACACTCCCAGTCAGACTCAGCTGTCAGTGCATGTGGTATGTATTGACTTTTTAAAATTTCATTTTGACATTCTAATGGGCTTTCTATAGATTTCCACACACAGAAAGCATCTTGCCAATTTCTTGGCACTTTAGCGTAGGCATTTGTGACTTTGTGTCATTATGAGGGATTTTAGGATTGACTCACATGTGATATGGCTGTGATCAGCTTCTAGCGACTCCTATTGATCAGAGAAGTGCATGGGAAAGATAATAGAGACTTTTCATTCTCAGATTGCCTGACTTTTTAAGCACGTGAATGTTCAGACTGTAATTTGGGGAGTTGGAGATTCACAGGCAATGTGGATAAGTATGCTAATGATTATAAACATTTGGAAAGTGATGGAGCAAAATGAATTGCAGTTTAATGCCACTTTGGTGAGTCTTTTTTAATAGGAACATGTATATTAATGAATTTAGCAGCCTCGTCATGACAAAAATAATAATAATGTTCATAAACACATTGTCCTTCAAAAAAGTAATAGAAAAATGTGTGGTAAATCTATGCTGTGTAATATTTTTAAATTATTAAAACAAGAAGTGAAGAAGAGGCAGGCAGTGGCACACTTTGTTAAGTACACACAGTGCACAAGGACCCAGGTTCAAGCCTCTGGCCCCCACTTCCAGGGGGGAAAGCTTAGCAAGTGGTAACACAATGCTGCAAGTGTCTCTTTCCTCTCTAGTTCCCCCTCCTTTCTCAATTTATCTCTGTCTCTATCCAATTAAAATAAAAATAAAAAACATATTATTCAAAAAGGGGGGATGGTGGTACACTCAGTAGAGCTCACATGTTACAGTGTGCAAGGTGGTCTCCCCAGCTGCAGAGTGGGAAATTTGTAAGTGATGAAACAGGCTGCAGGACTCTCTCTCTCTCTCTCTCTCTCTCTCTCTTTCCTATTCTATCTGCCCCTTCCCTTTCAGTTTATCTCTGTCTCTATCTAAAAATAAATAAGTAAAATAAAGTTTAAAAAAGTCACACAGCAAAAAATGCTGGAGAGGCTGTGGGGACAGAGGAACCCTTTTGCATTGCTGGTGGAAATGTAAATTGGTCCAGCCTCTGTGGAGAGCAGTCTGGAAAACGCTCACAAGGCTAGACATGGACTTTCCATATGATCCAGTAATCCCTCTCCTGGGGTAATACCCCAAGGACTCCAAAAAGAGATGTGTACTCCTATGTTCATAGCAACACAATTTATAATAGCTAAAACCTGGAAGCAACCCAGGTGCCCAACAACAGATGAATGGCTGAGAAAGCTGTGGTATATATACACAATGGAATACTATGCAGCTATCAAGAACAATGAACCCACCTTCTCTGACCCATCTTGGACAGAGCTAGAAGGAATTATGTTAAGTGAGCTAAGTCAGAAAGATAAAGATGAGTATGGGATGATCCCACTCATCAACAGAAGTTGAGAAAGAAGATCTGAAAGGGAAACTAAAAGTAGGATCTGACTAAATTGAAAGTAGGGCACCAAAGTAAAAGCCCTGTGGTGAGGAGTAGACATGCAGCTTCCTGGGCCAGTGGGGGGTGAGGGTGGGTGGGTGGGATGGGACACAGTCTTTTGGTGGTGGGAATGGTATTTATGTACACTCCTATTAAAGTGTAGTCATATAAATCATTAGTTAATTAATATGAGAGAGGGAAAATTAATTGTATGTCTCGAAGTTTTTAAAACACAGACTGAGTCTTTTTAAAGTATAGTCTGTGTCTTTGATATGTGGACTCTCTCAAAAGCCCAGACCAAGTAGATCAGAAGCAACCAGTGGCACAGCTATATATACAAGATACTGGGCACTATACAGCAAACCCTAACAAAAGGACTTTTCAAAGTTAACCCAATTACCAAATAATGTGATGATAACATTAACTATCCATTGTCTTTTTGAACCCTAAGCCAGCAGGAACCTCACATCTCCACTATAGAGCTTATATTTCCCCCAGTCCTGGAAACTTAGGATAGGGCCCACTTTCCCGCATGTCTCTCGCAATCCATATCAAATAATATTGCATCTGCCGATCGCAACCTAATCAATGCAACTATTGCCACCTCAACATGCTTCAGCTCAGACTGTGTCCAGAGACTTCACGTGTGAAGCTTCATCACTCGAGTGAGACCTTTCCTTTCATAGTATTTCCTAATTTTATCCCAGGTGAATCACTTTCTAACGAAGTCCCAAAACCTAGATATAGACCAGGTTCTGTTAGAGAGAGCATATGTTCACACGTATCCATAAACTAGTGCAAAATATATACCTGAAAGCAGAAGTACACTAGAGTCTGCAGTGAGTACACTGCCAACACTTCCTCTCCACTATTCCAACCTTTGGGTCCATGATTGCTCAACTGTTTGTTTGGTTTTGCATGTTAACTCTCTTTTCAGCCACCAGGTTCCAGATGCCATCAGGATGCCGGCCAGGCTTCCCTGGATTGAAGACCCCACCAATGTGTCCTGGAGCTCCACTTCCCCAGAGACCCACCCAAATAGGGAAAGAGAGAGGCAGACTGGGAGTATGGACCGACCAGTCAATGTCCATGTTCAGTGGGGAAGCAATTACAGAAGCCAGACCTTCCATCTTCTGTAACCCACAAAGACCCTGGGTCCATGCTCCCAGAGGGATAGAGAATGGGAAAGCTATCAGGGGAGGGGATGGGATATAGAGATTGGGTGGTGGGAGTTGTGTGGAGTCGTACCCCTCTTACCCTATGGTTTTGTTAATTAATCCTTTCTTAAATAAAAAATAAATTTAAAAAATTCATTAGTAATTACTAGTAAAAAAAAAGGGGGGGGGGAATAATAGACATCTTCTGTCTTTCTCCTGCTCTCTCTCTCCCTCTTCCCCTCCTCTTATTTGTTTTGGGTTTTTCCTGCAGGGTTATCTCTGGGGCTCAGTGCCAGCACTATGAACCCACAGCTGGTAGCCATTTATTTTCCTTTTTGTAAAATTAGGACAAAGAGAAATTGAGAGAGAGGGAGGAGATAGGAGGAGACAAAGAGAGACACCAGCAGACCTGCTTTCCTACTTGTGGAGCTTCCCTCTCCAGGTGGAGTGCGGAAGCTTGAACCTGGACCCTTGTGTGGGTCCTTGTGCTTAGTACTACGTGCACTTAACTGGGTGAACCACTGCCTGACCACCCACATCTTCTTTCTCTAGCATTATCATCAGTGATAGAAAGGGTAGCAGTAGCAAGACTTTTCTAAGATTTGCAATTAAATGTCACACCAGTGAGGTTTGCAGTCAACAATATTTATATAGTTTTCCCATATTTGGGAACTATGCTCTTCCCTGATCCAGCTCTCTATTTCTTTGTCCAACTATGACACCATTTCTCCAGACAATATCTGGGGTCTACCTGCATGTTAGCTGTCAGGCCCAGGTAAAAACTAGTAAAGTCATGGGCCCTCTGGACTATACCTAAAACAGACCTACAAGCTTTTTCCAAAGTGGAGATCCTAAATCTTCATCAGCAATATTCATGCTTTTAGGCTCATGATTAGTCAACAGTTTGTTCTCCATTATATTTTAACTCCTTCTCAGCCACCAGGTTCCAGATGATACCATGATGCCAAGCAGACTTCCCTGGGCAGAAGACCCCACCATGTATCTTAGAGCCCTGCCTTCTCAGGTCCTTGTCCTTACTAGGGAAAGAGAGAGGCTGGGAGTATGGATCAACCTGCCAATGTCCATGTTCAGTGGAACAGTTACAGAAGCCAGACCTTCCACCTTCTGCACCCCACAATAACAAGAGATCCATACTCCCAAGGGGATGAACAATAGGGAGACTTTTGGGGGAGGGGATGGGATATGGAACTCTAGGGTGGGCAATATGTGGAAGTGTACCCCTTTTATCCTATGGTCTTGTTGGTGTTTCCATTTTATAAATAAAAAAAAAAAACAGCAGTGACTTGCTTACTTGTGAATTTAAGTATTTCTGTCCTCCTCTTTTGTCTTATCCAGCCAAAGTGATCTGAGAAGTGATATTGAAGTCTTAGAGCTATTTTGTCGTTTCTGATTCAAGCCTCTTGCTAACGCTTTCTGTAATGCACTTCTTTCTCCCAATCATAGGAACACTTCATCTATCTGGTGTTCACATGGGAAATAAAGTGAATGTTAATAGATGATGAGGCATCCAGCATTTTAATTCAGCTTTAAATACTCACTGCATTTTAGTTGATTACAGAGTGCTTTAAAGAGGAAAGATCTACCACTTGTATTCTTTAAAAGGGGCAGGAAGGGCTTAAATTCGGTTGCATAAAAAGTATTCAGTTATCCAGCAGGAAGATCAGAATTTGATTTTCAAGCCTTTTATTTTGAAACCTCTGGTAGAGGTTTATGATGACTGCTCCAAACTTAATCTAACTTGTCTCCATAGTGTGACTCTTCTCTCCTACCATCAACACATACAAAAAAAAACAAACAAAAAAACCTGTTGTATACTCTTAAAATACAGGTAAGGTGTTCCTCTACCCAGTAACACTCTTCCCAGCACAGGAAGTCCCCACATTCTGGCAGGGCTCACAAGACCCTGAAGTGTCTATTCCTGCCTCCTGGATTAACCTCCTCAATACCTCTGACCACTCTGTGTTGTTACCCTTGTGTTAATTAATGCTCTACTCACACTGACTTTCTGTTCCTCTGACATACATGATAGGTATTCCTTTGGAATTTTAAGTCAAGCTTTTTTCTACACCAAACACTTTTTTTTTTTTTGAATGCCACATGACTGATTCATTCTCTGTCCCATCCAACATGACTCAAATGCCATTCCCCCAAAGGTCTTCCCTAGACAGTCTGTTTAGAATTAAAAACTGTCTTCCATGTTTTCATCCAGGTCCTTTTTTTCAGTAATTGTGTCTATCTTTAGAGCATGTATTACTATCTAATGTGCTACAGAGACTATATATATATATATCTTACTATCTAAAATATTTTCACATTTCAATTCTGTTTTGTTTCATTTTATTCATAAGGCATCTGCAGCTCTTAGAACATTGTCTGATAATGGCAGATACTTGATAAATATTGGACAAAAAATAAGGGAATGCATGAACAAAAATACTTCTTACTGAATCTTTTCCCCTTAAGAAACCTTTTTTTGTTACTATTACATTGATTTAATAATGACCAACATGACCGTAGGATAAGAGGGGTGTAATTCCATACAATTCCTACCACCAGAGTTCCATATCCCATCCCCTCCATTGGAAGCTTTCCTATTCTTTATCTCTTTGGGGGCATGGAAACAGGATCATTATGTAGTACAGAAGGTGGAAGGTCTGACATATGCAATTGCTTCTCCACTGAACATGGGAATTGAGTAGTTGATCCATACACCCAACCTGTTTCTGTCTTTCCTTGGTGGGGCAGGGCTTTGGAGAGGTGAGGTTTCCAGAACATTGGTGAGGTCCTCTGCACAAGGAAGTCAGGTTGGCATTGTGGTAGTATCTGCAACTTGGTGGCTGAAAAAGCATTAAGATATGAAGCAGAACAAATTGTTTAGTAATCAGGAACCTAAAGGTAAGAATCTAGTGGATGAGATTGGGGGTAATCTCCATTCTGGAAAGTGCTAGTAGGTTTATTTTTGGTGTATTCCATGGGACCCATGACTTTACTAATTTTTGGCTGAGCCCCACAGCTAACATGCAACTGGGCTAAACTATTGTCTGGGGGAGATGGTGTCAGAGATGGAAATAAGACTAGAAAGCTGTATCAGGGCCAGGAGAAGCTCCCAAAATATGGGGAAATTATACAAATACCATTAAATGTTTGCTTTTAAGATGACATGTTCACAGAGTCCAGTGTTACTCTGAGACTATCTGGAGAGGGGAGTTAGAGTGTCATAATGCTGCTAACCTCCTCATGCTAAGAAGTCCATACTTTCTTCTAAAGTTGAATAATTATTTAAGATGTTACAGAACAGAATTTTAAATTAAGACAGAATTTTAATTGAGACAGAATTAATTTTAATTAAGACAGAATTTTAAATCCTGCAGCTCTAGCTCAAGCTAGAATGAATCTGAGTGGTCATATGAACTGATAATCATTGACTCAGCATGGCATTTCTGAATCTTTAACTTATGTTGCATAACGTCACATGAACAGTTGCCTTACCCTGTAGATGACTAATTAAATGTACAATGAATTGAACAGATTATATGGCTAATAAGAGCCACAGTCAGGATGTAATGCAGGCTGTTTTGTTTCCAGAACAAATGTTCTTTCTCTTCTCCTTCTTCTCCTTCTCCTCCTCCTCCTCCTCCTTTTCCTTCTCCTTCTTCTTCTCTTCTCTTCTCTTACAGGGTTTTTAATATTTTTATTGCTGATTTAGTATTACAAAATTATTACAGAGGTACAATTCCATACCTTTCCCACCACCAGAGTTCTGTGCTCCAGTGGAAACTGCAGTGGTTCTCCCAAAGTCACAGATATAGGTTGACTATTTTTTTTCTTTTTATTATTTTTTAAAATCTTTTAATTAGTTAATTAATTATTGGATAGATCAAGAGAGAAACTGAGAGGAGAAGGTGTGATAGAGAGAGGGAAAGAGAAAGAGAGAGAGAGAGAGAGAGAGAGAGAGAGAGACATCTGCAATCCTGCTTCACCATTCAATGAAGCTTCCCTTCTACAGGTGGGGCCTAGGGGCTTGAACCTGGGTCCTTGCACACTGTAATGTGTGCATTTAACCTGTTTTGATACTTCCTGGCCACAACAATTATTTCTATATACATATTTATATATGTATAAATATGTATATATTTCTATGTATTTCTATATATTTATATATGTATACATTTTTTCCTATAGTTCTGCCTTCTCTTCTTGAGTCACACCTACTATTTCTGAGTGTACTTCTTTTTTTTTCTTTTCTCTCTCCTCTTCTCTAAGTACTAATGAATTGGAGTTCAGAGCCCTCTGGTCATTTTCCCCTAATACTTATCTTTTTGGGAGTATAGACTAGAATTCTATATGGAGTGCAAAAATGTGGAAGGTCTGGCTTATATAATCACTTCTCCAATGGACATGGATGCTGGCAGGTGGATCCAGCCCCAGCCTATTTCTATCTTTTTCTAGTGGGACAGGGCTCTGGAAAGGCAAGTTTCCAGGACATATTTATGAGGTTATCTGCCCAGATAGTTCAGGATGAAATCGTAGTACCATCTATAACATGGTGCCTGTGGCTTAGTGAGCTTCTGGAGAGATGTTGGTGGTATTTTGTTGAGTTTTCAGGTGATTTTTTTCTCATTTATAAGGAGTGAAGTACTAAAAGGCCCTTACTCCAGATCCAAGCCTTCAGAAATCTCAGAACAAATGTTCTAACCACAGCATGGAATTGCTTTTTCAAAAAAAAATATTACTAAACATTTTAAATATTATTTATATATTATTGGATAGAAATAGTGAAAACTGAAAGGAGAAGAGGAAATAGAGAAGAAGAGAGACAGAGAGACACCTACAGGCTTGCTTCACCACTTGTGAAACTTCCTCCTCTGAGGTGGGAACCAGGGGGTTGAACCTGGGTCCTTGTCCACTATAATGTGAGCTTAACCAAGTGTGTCACCACCTGGCTCCCAGAATTGCTTTTCTTTTCTTTTCTTTTCTTTTCTTTTCTTTTCTTTTCTTTTCTTTTCTTTTCTTTTCTTTTCTTTTCTTTTTTTTCATTTATATAAATGAAACACTGACAAAACAATAGTATAGGAGGGGTACAATGCCACGCAATTCCCACCACCAGAACACCATATCCCATCCCCTCCCTTGATAGCTTTCCTATTCTTTTTTTATTTATTCATTTTCTTTTTTGTTGCCCTTTTTTATTGTTGTTGTATTTATTATTGCTGTTGTTGTTGCTGTCGTCATTGTTGGATAGGACAGAGAGAAATGGAGAGAGAAGGGGAAGACAGAGAGGGAGAGAGAAAGATAGACACCTGTAGGCCTGCTTTACTGCCTGTAAAGCAATTCCCTTGTAGGTGGGGAGCCAGGGGCTTGAACCATGATCCTTATGCCGGGTTTTGCACTTCGCATCATGTGCGCTTAGCTTAACCCACTGTGCTACCACGAGACTCCCTAGCTTTTCTATTCTTTAACTTTCTGGAAGTATGGACACATAATCATTGTGGGATGCAGAAGGTGGAAGGTCTGGTTTCTGTAATTGATTTTCTGCTGAACATGGGTGTTGACAGGTCAATCCATACTCCCAGCCTGTTTCTGTTTCCCTAGTGGGGCAGGGCTCTGAGGTATCTGAGCTCTAGAACACATTGGTGGGGTTGTCTGTCCAGGGAAGTCTGTTTGTCATCATGCTAGCATCTGGAACCTGGTGGCTGAAAAGAGACTTAACATACAAAGCCAAACAAATTGCTGATTAATCTTGAACCTAAAGACTGGAATAGTGCAGATGAAGAGTTGTGGGGGTTGGTCTCCGTTTTGTAGATAGCTAGTAGGCAC
The DNA here is from genome assembly GCF_950295315.1 of Erinaceus europaeus. Taxonomy (NCBI): domain Eukaryota; kingdom Metazoa; phylum Chordata; class Mammalia; order Eulipotyphla; family Erinaceidae; genus Erinaceus; species Erinaceus europaeus. The sequence continues at coordinate 178,712,843 of NC_080164.1, forward strand.
ATTTTAATTATATTCGAAAGGCCCTGTGGCTATACTAGTTTTCTTTCTTTCTTTCATTCTTTCTTTCTTTCTTTCTTTCTTTTTTTTTTTTTTCCTCCTGAGCCTGGTATCTGATATGCAGGTGGATCCAAATTATTGTCTGGGGAGATGATGTCATGACTGGAAAAAGGACTAGAAAGCTGGATCAGGGAAGAGAATAGCTCCCAAATATGGGAAAGGTGTATCAATATTTTTTACTGTAAACCCCATCGATTTGATGTCATCTGGGGCCCATATTCAGCTTAGGAGCCTATGTGACCCCTGCATCCCTGTCAGGCTGCGCCACGGAGAAGAGAGAGAGGAGATCCGGAGCGAAGAGGGAACACAAATCTTTATTTGCGCTGGCACCTCAGAGTTGGGTGTGAGAGAACCAGGTTGGGCCACGTGGAGGTAGTGAAAATGGCCGACTCACGCAGTAACCTTTCCTGCCTCCGAAGTGAAACGCAGGCAAGAGAGAGAGGTGCGGAAGGAGAAGGACTTTTATGGGAGCAGCCCTCAGGAGAATGGGAAGGGGGAGGAGTAACCACAGCACTCCAGGGTAGGATAACAACTCTTGTGAGAATGGGAAGGGGGAGGAGCAACCAGAGCACCGTAACCATTGTGGGGAATAGACAATGCCCTGAGGGCACAACATGGCAGAACAGGCACTCCGAGAGTGTCCCAACTCTCGCAGGAACTAGCAATAGCCCAAGGGGACAACATGGCAGATGTGACTGCAGCTGCACTATTTCCCAGCACATCCCTGTAGATCTGACCTCATATTCTGTGGTCATGAGTAGGTATGATCCAAGCTGCCCCAATATCTGGACCCATCTGCCTCAGGTGTAGCATGGAGTATGTTGTCCATCCTCCCTTCGGAGGATGGAACATTCTCTACTGTTGTTGATCCCAGTTGAGGGTTAGGTCTTATGGGGTCCACAAAGGGGTCTATTTTGTTATTCCTGGTAGAGATGACCAGTAACAATGGAGAGAGGGATTTATTCGAGGTGTAGGCCCAACATGTCTGTTTGGGAATCTCAGGATGCCCCGAATAGGGCCCCAGCTGATGGGGTGGCCTGGTAGTGACTATAGGGTCATTGTTAAAGTATGCCAGTCTCTTCCTCCTTATTCAGCTTTTTAAGTCCTTGCTTTGATAAGGTTAGCTTTGGAATGAGCGAGGGAAGTGTAACATAGAGAACCCTCCAATAGATTTTGAAAGAGAAAGAATCATAGGTATATGCAGTGATCAGAAAATGCATTCCAGACAAAGTAGGGGTACACAAAAAGACATAAAGAAGGAGGGGACCGTGAAAAGCAAAAAGGTCTAGAGAAAGACTTAGGATAAAATCTTCATGTTCAGGAGTCAGGCGGTAGCCTGGTTATGCGCATGTGGCATGAAGTGCAAGGACGCATAAAAGGATCCCGGTTTGAGCCCCTGGCTCCCCACCTACAGGGGAGTCGCTTCACAAGCGGTGAAGCTGGTCTGCAGGTGTCTATCTTTCTCTCCCCCTCTCTGTCTTCCCCTACTCTCTCCATTTCTCTCTGTCCTATCTAACAAAAACAAAACAACAACAATGAAAAACAAGGGCAACAAAAAGGGGAAATAAATAAATATATATATATATTTTTAAAAAGACTAAAAATCTTCATGTTCTCCCTGTTCTATCAAACAGGATCTTTGGCCTCTGTAATTGCCTCACTCTTCCAGTGTTTGAACAAAGGGATTAGGAGAATTGAAGAAAGCTGTGTGCTGATGGGACTATCCTACAGTATCCCCTTACTTGATTGCTACTTTGCAATTTTACAAATAACTAACCACCTGAGAGCCTGTCTCCTTCATACCGAATTCCATTTCAATTTTTCATCCTTCGTGATTCTCATCTCTTTGTGCCAAAATTGTATTTTTCCAAAGACATTTTCAAAAGTGTTTTTGTTCTGATTTAATAGGCTCAGTTTTCAATGTTTGGACTGAAATTGAGGAGGTGCTTTGTGAAAATGAACACATCTAAATGGCGAAGTTTCCTGTGAATAGAAACACATCATTGTTCCGATCTGAAGTTCCTAAGAGTCGGCTTCTGTTATTTCATTTCTAGATTTCCTTCCATCTTCTTCTTTAAAACTTTTTCAAAATGACATCAAACAGCTGCCCTCTTGCTGTGAAAAAGAGAAGCCTTTTCATAGGTAGGTAGGCAGATGGTGTGGGGATTATCAAACAAGGACAACTAGAGCTTATTGTTCTTATAACACATATTTACTTAAATAAAAAAGACAACTTCCAAAACAGCTTTCTAGTCCTATTCCCAACTCTGACCACAGCTTCCCAGACAATACTTTTAGTCCACCTGCATGTTAGATATCAGGTTCGGGCAAAAGTTATTAAAGCCATGGGCCCCTTGAAACATACCTAAAATAGGCTTCCTAGCTTTTTTTCCACACAAAGACCCTTAGTTCCATCTGCGCTTACCTTTAGGTTCCTGTTTATTAAACAATTTTTCCTGGTTTATATACCTTACTGCTTTTAAGCCACCACGTTGCAGATGCTACCATTTTGCCATCCTGACATCTCTGGGCAGACATCCTCACAAATGTGTCCTGGAACCTCACTTATCCAGAGCCCTACCCCACTAGAAAAAGATAGAAATAGGCTGGGGGTATTGATCCACCAGCCAAAGTCCATGTTCAGTGGAGAAGCAATTACAGAGGCCAGACCATCCACCTTCTTCGTTTCATAAAGAATTTTTGGTCCATATTCCCAGAGGGATAAAGAATAGGGAAGTTTCCAATGGAGGGGATGGGACACAGATCTCTGGTGGTGGGAAATATATGACATTATACCCCTCTTATCCTACAATTTTGTTAACTGTGATCGAATCACTAATAAAAAATAGAAAATTTTCCTTTCTAGCAACTTACTATGTAATAGCCTCTCTATAAGTACAATTGCTAAAGTGATAGGTGCTCACTAATGACCAGATAGTGAACTCATCATGACACATCTTTCAAAGGAGAGGAAGGGGGAAGAACATTTAGATGCAGCAATCACCAGCTTTGTATTAAGTAAAGAACTATGAGGGGCCTGGTGGTGGCACACCTGGGTTAGCACACATGTTACAGTGCGCAAGGACCCTGGTACAAACCTTCAGTCCCCACCTGCATGGGGAAAGCATTTTTTTAATTAATTTTTTTATTTATAAAAAGGAAACATTGAATAAACCATAGGATAAGAGGGTACAACTTCCCACAATTCTTACCACCAGAACTCCATATCCCATCCCCTCCCCTGATAGCTTTCTTATTTTCTAACCCTCTGGGAATAAATATGGACCCAAAGTCATTCTGGGATGCAGAAGGTGGAAGGTCTGGCTTCTATAATTGCTTCCCAGCTGAGCATGCATTAATAGGCCAATCCATACTTTCAGCCTGTCTCTCTCTTTCCCTAGTGGAGAAGGGCTCTGGGGAAGCAAAGCTCCAGGACACATTGGTGGGGTTGTCTATCCAGGGAATTCTAGTTGGCTTATGCTAGCATCTGGAACCTGGTGGTTGATAAGAGAGTTAACATACAAAGTCAAACAAATTGTTGACCAATCATGGACCTAAGGGCTGGAATAGTGCAGATGAAGAGTTGGGGGTTCATCCATTTTGTATGTAGCTAGTTTTAGTTATATTCCAAAGGGCCTGTGGATATATTATTATTATTATTTTGCCTGAGCCTGAAATCTGATATGCAGGTGGATCCTAGTTATTGTCTGGGGAGATGATGTCATGGCTAGAAAAAGACCAGTAACCTGGATTTGGGAAAAGAGTAGCTCCTAAATATGGGAAAGGTGTATAAATATTGTTGACTATAAACCCCAACAATTTGATATGATCTGGGGCCCATATTCAACTTAGGAGCCTTTGTGACCTCTGCATCCCTATAGATCTGACCTCATATTCTGTATATATTTAAATACATAGAGATTACTCCCATCAAAACATTTTATTATAGACAGAAAAATCAGCATTTCATATTTGTAATACTGTTTATAACATTTAACTAATGTATAGACTTATATAAAACTCTCTTGTATATATAATTTTTTTTTGTTTTTTACCAGAGCACTACTCAGCTCTGGTTTTTGTGGTGCAGAGGATTGAACCTGTCAATCCCGTAGCCTCAGGAATGAAAGTCTCTTTGCATAATGATTACGTTACCTACTCCCACCCGTTTGGAACTTTTGAACTTACAAACATTTCATAATGAGTGATCCTTTTCCCACCCTTCTGTGAACTAGATGTCACTTGACCCATGTGCTTATTATACTTAGGTTCAGAAGAGGTCCATCAGTATACATATGACATCATAATTAATAAACTAAAACATTCTTCAGCTACCAAGCATAATTCTTTGGAATGTCTAGCCTGATATTCTAATTGATCTATGAGCGGAAACAGTGAAACCTTAAGAGTACAAAGAGATATCTTTATAGGACAGTCTAGGGACATTTTTCCAATGAGGAATTATTCATCTTCTACTATTACAGACATGTTTTGTGCATTCCTCTCTATTTACTTGTCTTGTCTTTGTGAATAAAACTCCAGATTCATACTTGATCTTATCAGATTTGGGGTGTGTTGACCCTTTCATCTTTCTTCAAATGGTTGAAGTATCTGCTGAGAACAGGACTCTCAGAATTCAAGCCAGATCCATTGTATAAGCTGTGGACCCTGCAGCAGAAACAGGTAGGACAGCAGGAGAATTAATGCACGTCAGTGTCTTAAGGGGAATCTGGCAAATGAGGAGAACCTGAAGCTAGCACTGGCAAAAATGCATGAAACCATGGAGTAGGAAGATAGAGTTGAGGGAAATGGAGACACCACACTACAAAAAGGAATTAAGGCAGAGGGAGCACAGTGTGTACAGAGGAAGAGAAACAAAGAGTGGGACATTCGTTAAATTCCCAACGTGCTCAGCTTTTTTTTCAACTCTTGAAAAATCCTTTTGTAAACACATACATATCCACAGAAAAAGAAAAATGAGATAGAGAAGTAGAGAGGAGAGAGGAGAGAAGAGAGAGGAGAGAGGAGAGAAGAGAGAGAGAGAGAGAGAGAGAGGGAAATGTACCACTAAAGATTCACAAATTTTTCACTTTCTAATTAAAAGCATATGGGCACAAAGGGCTTTGGGAGATTTTGTAAAGATGTAATCATTCCAAATGCACAATCTTTTCAATTTGCTTTTACAAGCAAAGGACTGCATGAATTTCAAAGTCAATACAATCTTTGTTTTGTTAGAAAGCTCTGAATTCACTGCTTTAAAAACTACGGACAGTAAAATAAAATTATTTTTATACAGCTTCATTTTCCAAGAAGGAAGTGCAATAATGTAGCCTTTATAGGAATACTTAAAAAATATTTATTTATTAATGAGAGGGATAGGAGGAAAGAGAGAAAGAACCAGAATATCACTCTGGTATATGTGCTGCCAGGGATTGAACTCAGGACCAGAAGCTTGAGAGTCCAACACTTTATCCACTGAGCCACCTCTCTCTCTCTCCCTCTCCTTCTCTCTACCTTTCTCTTCATCTTTGTGGCACACTTTGTTTCAATCAAAAAGTCAAAGGGACAAGACTTTGGCACTCCTTAGAGCAAATGTGTTAGAAAGTTTAAGACCCTGGTCTTCATCTTGAGTTGCTCCACAATCCGGCTGGTTCCTTGACCAAGTTTTCCTTTAGACAAAGTCAGACTGGGCATAATGTGTCATGGGCATCTTATGAGTAATATATTTTTTTTATATTTATTTTCTCTTTTGTTGCCCTTGTTGTTTTTCATTGTTGTTGTATTTATTATTATTGTTGTTGTTGATATCGTCATTGATAGATAGGACAGAGAGAAATGGAGAGAAGAGGGGAAGACAGAGAGGGGGAGAGAAAGACAGACACCTGCAAACCTGCTTCACTGCCTGTGAAGTGACTCCCCTGCAGGTGGGGAGCAGAGGCTCTAACCTGGATCATTACTCTGGTCCTTGCACTTTGCACCACATGCGCTTAACACGCTGCGCTACTGCCTGACTCCCGAGTAATAAAAATTTTAAAGATGTTTTTTGGTCTCAACTAGTTAGAGGCTTTATATAATTTTATTGATTTATTATTGGATAGATAACAGAGAGAATTGAGAGGACTGGGGGCTTGAGCCCTGGTCCTTCCTCATTGTAATGTGTATTCAACCAGGTACACCACCACCCAGCCCCATTTCTTTTTTCATTTATATTTGTAAACTTCTTGGTTCCTTACTGATTTAATTCTTCTTTTATGTCTCTTGACACACTCAATGCCCCCATCACACATTACCAATGTTTTATTTTACCACTTTTTCCCTCTAGAGCTTTAAGTTGTTTTGTGACAACATAAAAGAACCGCCATATTTCCATCCCATAATGTTTTCTTTCCACTCATTTAATGGTAACCTCATAGAGATAAATTTTCTGAAGTAACTCCCTGTGTCTTGTGTACATTTAAGTCATTCAGAGTTTGATCAGTAAAACACAAACCACAGTAGGAATTTTGAACAAAATATCACCTAATCCAGGGATTTAAAGACTTACAGAATTATTGAAGAAGTGGGGGTTATGAGGATCAGAACTATTACATATGTATTTGCATATTACTTGGTGGAGGTAATCTTCTTCCAGAGTGTGGAACTGAATGAAAAAGACAGAATAATATAATATAATAAGTATTTATTGAATCAATTAGTCTCAGACTCATAGCTTCATCCCAAAATTATGCAAATCAACTTAAAGGTCAGGATATTAGCCAGCTGGCCAGTCAAATTCCACCCAAGCAACAGCTGGTATAAAGAAAACGATAATAAATAAATTTTAAAAATCTATGTTCTGTGATTATTTCACTGTATTATGCCCTTGGTATTTCAATGAGAAGGTGTTTACATTGGGGTGTGTGTGTGTGTCTCAAAAAGGATAAAAATCATCCATTATCTCTTCTTGAAGTCTTCTCTGCATAATGAGCCAAAGGGAGATTTTGCATTCTTTGTGGTCTAGCAATGCTACTCAACTCAATCTAAAAGAGTAACCTGGAGGCATGTCTCAGTACTGAGACTCCACCCTGACAGAGGTCACCATTCAGCCTGTCCCAGTGGGAAGGGGATATTTTAAATGTTCATTCATATCCACAGAAGCAGGATTCTAACTCAGGGTTTGAATGACTCTGTCACTTAGAAGCCCTGTGATCTTGAATGAGCTACTGACATGTTTGAACAAGGGTATCATCAAAGAGGGGAATTTCTTGGGGTCAAGCTGTGGTGTAGCCTGCAGATAGCACATATTACCAAGCTTGAGGAACTGGGTTCAGGGCTCAGGTCCCACCTGAAGAGGGTTTGCAGATGTCTGTCAGGGGGAGATGAGAAATTGCAACCATGTGTTCACAACTATAGAACAAACTATTAACCAGGGCCCAGAAGTGTTTAAAAATAATCCGTTTTTTCTTTTATTTTTCCTAATAGATCTGGGGACTTGTGTGTGAAGTTTTTCATTCAAGTAGTGGTGGGACAGAGAGAGAGGGAGAAAGGGAGAGAGAGAGAGAGAGAGAGAGAGAGAGACCACAACACTAGAGATTCCCCCAGTGTCATGTTCCAGAAAATCTGAGATAATGTTTCTCAATGACTCCAAATTCTGCTCTAAATATTAAACCAAAGTTTTATTTTAATTTACTACCCATGGTTTCTTATAAAATATTAAAGAAAATCTATTAATACAAGTGTTTTCACAACTGTTTTGGAAAATATTAAGTGTTCCATGAATACTTTCTATATCATCATCATCATCTTCATCATCACTACTATTACTGTTAATTTTTACTGTCACAAAGGTTATTGGTGGGCCTTGGTGCTTGCCAGATAAATTCACTATTCCACCATTTGTTAACAGAGACAGTGATTAATTGAGAGGGAAGGGAGAGAGAGACACAGAGAGAGAAAGAGGGGGGAGGGACAGGGAAGGAGGGAAGGAGACAGAGAGAGACAGAGAGATAGAGAGATAGAGAGATATATTTGATGAAGCTCCCCCCTTGAAGCTGGGGACCAGGAGTATGAGCCCAGGTTCTCATGCATGGTAATTTGTGCATGCAACCATGTCTTCCAAAGCCCTACCCATCCAGGAATAATTTATTTATTTTTTCCTTTCTGATAAAACACAAGATGTAAGGTATGTGTTTAATTTGAAAAACACCTGGCTTCAATTTCCAACTTTTCCATTCATGCCCTTTGAACTTTTGGACATTTCACTTAAACTGTTGTGTAAAACAAAGGGAGGTGGTTGTGTTGGGGGTGTCCGTGAATGCCTGGAAAACACTTGTTACAACATCTGTCAGCGCTAGTGGCCTGAGTTCACATATCTAGAATAGTTAATAGAATTATTTTTTAAATATTTATTTATTCATTTTCCCTTTTTGTTGCCCTTGTTTTTATTGTTGTAGTAATTGTTGTTGGTTCTGATGTCATTTTTGTTGGATAGGACAGAGAGAAATGGAAAGAGGAGGGGAAGACATAGAGGGGGAGAGAAAGATAGAAACCTGCAGACCTGCTTTACTGCTTGTGAAGCGACCCCCTGCAGGTGGGGAGCCAGGGGCTGGAACCAGGCTCCTTGTGCCAGTCCTTGTGCTTTGTGCCACGTGCGCTTAACCCACTGTGCTACCACCCGGCTCCCTAGAATTATTTTTTATTAGTGATCTAATAATGATCCACAAGACTGAGGTATAAGAGAAATACAATTCTGGGAAGTTGGGCAGTAGCACAGTGGATTAAGCATAGTTGACACAAAGCACAAGGACCTGCGTAAGGATCCTGGTTCAAGCCCCTGGCTCCCCACCTGCAGGGGAGTCGCTTCCCAAGTGGTGGAGCAGGTCTGCAGGTATCTACCTTTCTCTCCCCCTCTCTGTCTTCCTCTCCTCTCTCCATTTCTCTCTGTCCTATCCAACAACAATGATATCAATAATAACTACAACAATAAAACAACAAGGGCAACAAAAGGAAATAAACAAATAAATATTTAAAAAAGAGAGAGAGAGAGAGAGAGAGGTACGATTCATACAATTCCCACCACCAGAGTTCTGTTATCACATTCTGTCTACTGGAAATTTTCCTGTTCTTTATCCCTCTGGGAGTATAGACGAAAAATTTTTCTATTACTAGCCTACATCTTCTAACAATCATCCAAAAAGAAATCAATAAAATGAGGGATAGTTGGTGGCGCACCTGATTATCTGCACCCGTATCAGTGCCCAAGGGCCCAGGTTCAAAACCCTAGTCTCCACCTACAGAGGGAAAGTTTCACAAGTGGTGAAGCAGGGTTGCAGCTATTGCTGTTACTCTGTCTCTTTCCCTCTCTACTGCTTCCTCCCCCTCTCAGTTTCTCTCTGTCTCTATCCAATAATAAATACATAAATAAATTATAATAAGAAATAAAGTTTTAAAAAGACATGAGCAAAAAGGCTAAAATCCTTCTGCAGTGAAGTTCCTTCTGTTTGTGTCTTATCTTTTTAGGATCAAATAGACCTCATTTTATGTATCCACCCCTAAGAAAGAACAAAAACACAACAATCATAGCCTTCCATGCCCTGTAATAATTTGGTTCCAAAGAAATACCAAGAAAAGTTGTGCTGTGTCATACGAGAGACCAAGTCACATTATTACACCGTGACAGAAACAATGGAAGTGAAACTGAAAATGTTTTATAAAGTAAAAAGTCATAATAAGGCATGGCTTATCATTCTGTATGAAGCAAGTCTTCTGTGGATTTGCCAAATTTCCAGCATCTTATTGTTTTGATGAGGAACAAATCCACTGACTCATAAGTCTACAGAGCATCCATTTTTTATTATCTTGACTCAGTACATGGCCTGGCCTTCAATAAACTCTGGAGACAATGTTCTCAAATGTGATAGGATCAAATGCATCAGAAAGTATGACTGTAGAAAAACAAGTGACTATTTAATGAAAAGTCCAAGTTCAAAATATTCCACAGGGTTTCCTTTGATCAGTTGAATAGGCTAGAACTCCCTCTTCTTTCTTCTATTGGTAAACTTAATAGAAAATCTGCCTACATGCATGATCCAAGACACGCTCTCACTTTCCCATGATGTTTCTTTGTCACCCAATGTACACAGTCTCCTTCCTGAGTGTGTTCTCCTCCTCCATCGGTAGTCTATGTCAATCATCTTCCAGTTTAACAAGCTCCTCCTGAAACACACCCTTTCTTTGGCACTCCTGGTGTTGCCATTCATTTTTTCCTTTCAAAAATTTTATTTATTATTTATTCTTTAAATGTTTTTCTTTATTATTGGATAGAGACAGACAGAAATTGAGAAAGGAATGGAAGACAGAGAGGGAGAGAGAGAGAGAGATATCTGCAGCCCTGCTCCTGAATTTTCACTCCTGAAATTTTCCCCCTGTAGTTGCGGACCAGGGGCTTGAACCTGTGTCCTTGTGCTCTGAATGTGTGCTCTGAACCAGTTGCGACACCTCCTGGCCCCTCTGTCAAACATTTTAAATGATTCCTTCTCAGTCTTTGTCAAATACCCTTCTTGGATTCAAGAGCTATTTGAGTATTTCGTTTTTATGTCTGCTTTCTCCAACCTCTCTCTCCTTCCCTATCTCACTCCCTATCTTAACTCATTATCCTCTCAACTACTCAAAGTGGTTCTATCACTACCCTTATATGTGCAAACACAATGTTCATGTGCTTTAAACTCCCTCTTTAGCAGTAGACCTTCATTTTCGCCTCCCCCCCTCCCCCTCCCCTCCCCCTCCCCCTCCCTCCTCCTCCTCCCTCCTCCTTTTTTTTTTTTTCCACCAGGGCTATCACCAGGGTTTGGCGCCAGCGCTATGAATCCATAGCTCTTGGCGGCCATTTTTTTTTCCATTTCTCTTTTGCTCCCTCTCTCCCGCGCCCCCACTTATTTGAAAGCATAGGGAAATATTGAGAGGGAAAGGCAGATAGAAAGGCAGAAAGATAGACATCCACAGAACTGCTTCTCCACTCTCTGCAGGTAGAGTACCAGGGGCTCGAATCCAGATCCTTAACACATGGAGATATATGTGCTGAACCAGGCGTGCCACCACCTAGCCATATATCTTAATTTTTGACCAAATTATTATTATCTTTACACAGTACACTCAGCAGTCACTGAAAAATATATATATTTGTTTTTGTTTGTCATTTACTTATACATGGGAAATAATGAACAAGATCGTAATTGTATGGAATGCCCTCAAGGCTCATGCATGTGACTGCTAATGGTAAGATTTTAGTTTTTTTATTTTAATTTTATTATTGGAGAATTAATGCCTTACATTCAGCAGTAAATGCAATCATTTGTATATGCATAACATTTCCCAGTTTTCCATATAACAATACAACCCCCACTAGGTCCTCTGTCATCCTTTTTGGATCTGTATTCTCCCCCCCACACACACACTCACCCCAGAGTCTTTTACTTTGGGGCAACATGCCAATTCCAGTTCAAGTTCTACTTGTGTTTTCTCTTCTGATCTTGTTTTTTGACTTCTAAGATTTTAGTTTTTTTAGAAATAACATTTCATTGTGTGTAAGTCAGTTCATGCATACACACATATAATTATGCTTTCCTCTCTTAGTGGACAACTAAGCTGTTTTGTTTCTTTTGTTAATATTTCATTTTTATTTTATCTCTTCTTTAATTTTTATTTATGAACTTATAAGATGACAGGCATATAAATCCACATTGTTCCCATCACCAGAGTACATATTTATTTATTTTTAGATCATTTATTATTTTTTTATTGTAAAGATACAGAGAGAAATTGAAAATGTAGGAGGGGAATAGAGAGGGAGAGAGACAGAAAGACAATACAGCCTTGCTTCACCCTTTGTGAGGCTGCAGATTCTTTTTCTTTTCCTTGCCACCAGGGTTATTGCTGGGAATCGGTGCTGGCACTATGAATCCATTGCTCCCAGCAGCCTTTTTTCCTTTAATTTTCCCCTATTTCTTTTTTTAATTATATAGGACAGAGAGAAATTGAGAGAGGGTGGGGATATAGGGAGAAAAAGATAGACATAAGCAGATCTGTTTCACTGCTTGTGAAGTAGACCCCTTGTAGGTGGGGCCAGTGCTCGAACCCCTGTCCTTGCACTTGATAATATGTGAACTTAAATGGTTGCACCACCGCCCAGCCCCTTATTTTAATTTCTCTAAGACAAGCTTTACAGCCTAAGATAGTGTAGATAAGTATATTGACAAGTGTATTTGTAATTCAACACTGCAGATAAGTACAAATGTTTTTGGTATGTTACATATTTTTTCATGACCCCCTCTGCCTCATTTTTTTTTAAATTTTGCTAAAATATACACACACTAAAAGCATGATGGTGGCTGTCACTGGGTTGCACAATTATGAGATTTTAATTTTTATCCTTCCTATTATAAATCTCTATTTCAAAATGTTCAAATTGCAAATCAGACCACCATACCTGCAAACATTTGTCTTTCTCATAGTATGAAGATCAAAGAAAATACAATAATGACAATTCTAAGGCTATCATTTCTCACCCCTCTCTCCCCAGTGATTCTCAGTTTGCTGTATTTTCTAAGTTCCTGTAATGAAATTATAGAACTTTAAGATATAAGAGACGCATGATAGCCATATTCTATTTGTATATTTTATCTCTCTTCTCTTGCAAATACATTTGTACATCTGATTTTTTACACATCTAATATTTTTGCATAATTGGTTCCAATTTTTATTATGTTCATTAAAATGCCATTTAAAGAGTCTCAGTGCAATTTTTCTATGGGTCAGCCATTACTAACTCATCATTCCTCTACGCATATGACTGTGCTTGTATTTTCATGATGGCCAAGCAGTTCCTTGAGCATTTTGTACCTCCTCTTTGTCTGAACCACAGAATATTTCTTTAAGATGGAGTCTCTGACCTAGGAATACAGAATTAGGGAATGTCAACATTTAACCCTCCTGAGAAATAGCCAAGTAACTGCCCGAGACTATCATGAATATTTACAATCTTGGAGTATGTGGCAAACTCTGCTTCAGATGCAAAACAACTCAGTCTGACTACACCCAATTTCTTCACTTCTGGAGGAGGAGCTGTTACTACCTTGGAGTCTCGAGTCAGCATAAAGCAAGAGGGTGCATATGCAGGGCTTCTCATAGTATTTGGCACAGAAGAGATCATCAGCAACGACTTATTGCTTCTCTCTCTCTGTCTGTGTCTATCTCAGAGGGTAACTAATTCTGCTGCAGTCTTATTTTTCTTTTAGCCCTAAATCCCCCTGTGGTTCACTTTCCATCCAACACATAATCAATGCAGCCAGCTCTGCTCTTTGTCCCTCTGTCTTCTTTTTACATTCCTTCTTCCCACTTACATCGCCTGCATCTGGTTATATTAGAAGGAGCTTATCTCATGTTTCCACTCTGTAAATAACAGACTGCTGATAAGAATAACAAAGAAAAGTCAGAGTGCAGCAGGAGCAGAGGCAGGGGGAAATAGAGGTAACATTGCGTGAACTTCAAGAAGGAAGAAAGGATGAATGCCACCAAGAAATAAATAAGCAAGGGGGGAAGAAAAGGTCAGTGTGATTGCAGACGACGGAAGAGAAATCAAGGGATAGGACTGGAAAGGCAAATGATACAAAAAAGGTTTGTCTTGAGCTAAGCAAAGGGGGAATGGATAAGGTCATTGATCAGAGGGTGAAAGGTAGAGCAGGGGTGATGGGGACAGAATCTATTAATAGTATGAATGCCTTCCGGGTACAAGGGAAAACAGCAGTGAGACACCATCAGAGAGCAGTATTGATAATAAACTGATGTCTGAGATCAGAGGGAAGAAATCAAGCTGTTTCTAAAAGTCTGCTTTATTTAGGAGCATGCAACACCAGGGATAGAACTGGGAGCCTTAGGCATGTAATCCCCTCACTCTACCAGCTGAAACCACTCCATAGCTGCCAGATAGAATTTTAATTGCTTTGTCTAGAGACTTTAGGGCTGGGATGTCAACCCTCCAGTTCCATTACTCAGCACCAAGTTGCAGATGCTACCATGATGTCACCGTGACTTCCCTGGGCAGATGACCTCACCAATGTGTCCAGGAACCCCACCTCCCCAGAGTCCTACCCCATTGGAGAAAGTCCCAAACAGGCTAGGGGTGTGGATTGACCTGCCAATGTCCATGTCCAGTGGAGAAGCAGTTACAGAAGCCAGACTTACACCTTCTGCACCTCATAAAGCTCTTTGGTCCATCCTGTCAGAGGGATAAAGTATAGGGAAACTTATAATCGATCCAGCTGATGTATGGAAATGTACCCCTGTTATCCCACAATCATGTCAATCACTAACAAAATAAAATTAAAAAAGAACAGTTTCAACTAGTGAAAATTGCTATTTGTAAATAGCCACAAACTCACACAAAACTAGAGACTGTGTATTGCACCAGGTGGATGGGGCTTAACCACATCCATTTTCCTATATATGTAAAAGTCTAAAAGTAAGTCTAGCTTTGAAGTATCTGTAAATGTTTAAGTGACCTGAGACCCCTAGTTATCCCTGGAGGGATCATTATAAATATATTGGGTTTCCCTTTCTTTTTCATTTTTTTATATTTATTTATTCCCTTTTGTTGCCCTTGTTGTATTATTGTTGTTATTGATGCCATCATTGTTGGATAGGATAGAGAGAAATGGAGAGAGGAGGGGAAGACAAAGAAGGGGAGAGAAAGACAGACACCTGCAAACGTACTTCACTGCCTGTGAAGTGACTCCCCTGCAGGTGGGGAACCGGAGGCTGGAACCAGGATGCTTAATGCTGGCCCTTGAGCTTTGCACCACCTGTGCTTAACCCAGTGCCAGTGCGCTACCGCCCGTCCGGCTCCCTGGGGTTCTCCTTCTAACTATGTGTTAGGCTGGGGCTTGTCTCCAAATTTCTAGTGATTTCCTTTCTTTCTAAAGGTTGTCCCTGTGTATCTTCTTGAGACACGTCTAGGAGACTGCCACAGCACACTCCAAGACCAACGGTGGTTTGTTACTTACTTTCTGAAAACTGGAGCCTGTGTCACTAATTCTAAAACTTAGCACCAATTGGTCTTTCCAACTGGACACCCTTGTTCTTAGGAAAGTACCTCAGGCCTGGAGATTTTACTACATCCACTTGGTGTAGACAGATCTCACTGCTCTTTGTCTCTTTGATAAGTTGAGAGACACAAGACAAAGGCCAAGACAAAAGCTTTTGCAAAACACTTACGTTTGAGAGAAAAGATTGGTCTTTAGTATCCTTGTGTGACCCATCCATTAAGAGTGACACTAGTGTAATCCATCTTAAGTGCACGGGCTTAATGCTTACTATTAGCCCCATAGCTGCTCCAGGAGGGAGAAACTGATTTTCTCATTTTATGAATAAGGTAGTCATCCTCACTTCTCATTTTACCACAGAGCAGTTGGATAATGTGTATAAACATAGGCAGCAAATTACAGAGCCAGTACTGTGACAACAGTTATGCCAAGTCACTGCTTTAACAACTGTGCATTTGTATTTCTAGTCTCCAGCCAACTTGACTTTGAACTATTTTATGCTGAACCAAAATGTTGAATCTTCTAATATTTTATTCTGACATTTTAATTACTTGGGTACAGGTGTCTCCTTGACTAAATTTGATATTACTACACAACATTTTGGAATAGTGAGCTCTATTTGAGAATATCTCATGCACTTTGACCTGTGGGAGCTCCTGTGCTGTTTGTGCAAAGTTGAAACAATTTTAATCGTTTCTCCTTTGGACTTTGGAATTGGAGAGGACTTATTTTTAACTTCATAGGGACAGTTTTGTATGTTGTATGTGCATGGAAAAATTATGAAAATAATATGTGTTGGGCTGGGCAGTCACATACCCAGGTTCAAGCCTCCCTCTCTACCTGCAAGGAGGAGAAGCTGGTCTACAGTTGTGTATCTTTGTCTCTCCCTCTCTGTTAGCCCCTCCCCTTTCAATTTCTCTTTCTATTCTATTAAAATGAAATAGAAGAAAAAATGGTCACTGGGAGCGGTAGGTTCATAATGCAGGTGGCAATACAAATAAAAGAAAATTAAATTAAAACTTTAGAACAAAAAGGTGGGCCAGATGATGGAACGCCTAGTTAAGAGCACACATTACAGAGCACAAGGACTTGGGTTCAAGCCCCTGGCCCCCACCTGCAGAGACGCAGGTTTCTCTCTCTCTCTTTCTCTCTCTCTCACTGTCTCTCTCTCATCTTTCTCTTCCCTTCTCAATATCTCTATCCAATAATAAGTAAATAAAGGCTTTTTTATCCATTGTGCCACTTCCTAAACCAAATAAAGGTTTTTTTAAGTAGCAAAAGAAAAAGGAAGGTAATATGTGTTTCAGTTCCCTTATTTGTAAATGGGTAATGTTTTCCCTGTCTGTTCCCGACTGTTGTTAGAATTGATAAATGAATGGGAAAATGACTTGTTAGTCTTAAAAGCCTATTTAGATATTTAGAAGCATTATGAATTTATCTTGTCATTGTCATTTTTGTGTCTCTTCATTCAGTCATAGGCCAGAATTGCCTGTAGCCCTTGACTGATCCTTTGAGGTACTTAGCTATTACCAAATGCCATCAGGCTTTCTAATAATCTCAGGATATTGAGAATAAGTTCTGAAATGCCTCAGTTGTTTGCTGAATTTAAGCTAAGGGCTTTGCACATCTGACCCAAGGTTAAATATTCATTGCAGGTCTCATGTGTGACTTTATATTTTTCTCTACCCATGGCTGTTTATTTCCATATAAATTTGAAAC
Organism: Erinaceus europaeus; assembly: GCF_950295315.1. NCBI lineage: Eukaryota > Metazoa > Chordata > Mammalia > Eulipotyphla > Erinaceidae > Erinaceus > Erinaceus europaeus. The sequence continues at coordinate 178,729,693 of NC_080164.1, forward strand.
AAAAAAACAAGAATTCCAATAAAGAAAATTTTTTAAAAAATTATACACAAAGTGATTTATTTCTGGAGCCAATAGAGTCATCCTTTAATACAGAAAGAATAAATTCTCATTGATTTATTGCCTTGCCAATTAAAAAGTAATTTAGGCAAGTTTCATTATAGTCTTTCCATTGTAAAGAAGCCAGAGGAAAAGTTTTAATTGTTAAAGGCTGACCTTGCTCTAGTTCATTTAGTTAAACCTCTACTTAAAAAAAATGAAAACTGTTCCTAGCTATGACCATGAAATGTGAGTTCAGACTGACAGGCATGCAGAGGTTACACAGGCTCCTGTGCTAAATATGAATAGACAGGGGTCCTAGATAAGATAGATGGAGTCTACAGTTAATGTTATTTGTATACTTTCCATGTATTTGGGACTTATTTTCTTCCCTGATCCAGCTTTCTTGTCCTATTTCCAACTCTGACACCATCTCCCAAGACAATAAATGCCTTTAGTCCACCTGTGTGTTAGCTGTGAGACTCAGGCAAAAATTAATAAAGTCATGGACCCTAAAAGTCATGGAATATACCTAAAATAGGCTTCCTAACTTCTTCCAACATAAAGACCCCACATCTCACTTGCTATATTCTTACCTTTAGGTTCCTGATTAATAATGCTTTCCAGCCACCAAGTTGCAGATGCTACCATGATGCCATCCTGACTTCCCTGAGCAGAGAACCTCACCAATGTGTCCTGGAACCTCACCTCTCCAGAGCCCTGCCCCATCAGGGAAAAATAAAAACAGGCTGGGTGTATAGATCCAACTGCCACCACCCATGTCCAGTGGAGAAGCAATTACAGAAGCCATCTCCAGCACCCCATAAGTATCTTTGGTCCATACTTTCAGAAGGATAAAAGATAAACTTCCAGTGGTGGAGAAGGGACGGAACTCTGGTGGTGGGAATTATATGGAACTATATAGCCCTCTTAGTCCATATCATTGTTGAATCACTAATAAAAAAAATAAAGAAGACAAAATAAATTTGGGGTTTATCATAATATACAAAATGTTCCTAGCATACCCCTTTCTTACTGCTTAGGTTGCTTTTCAAAAGCACAAAGCTAGTTGCTATTTTCATATTGTCTACTCTTGACTTACCAATTTAAATCTATTCTAAGATGTTCTGCTGTGCCCAGTGTCTATTGGTATAAACCTTTAAACTCCTTTCCCTACTTTCTTTACTTCTGTTCTGGTTATCAAGTTTAGCTACTGGATTTCTTTGCCAATTTATGAATATGTTTTTAACTTTAATTCCTATGCATCAAATATAAATGTGTCTGCTGATTCTCTACTTGTATTATGAGAATATTAGTGTCACTTTCCTTTTCCTCAAACCCACTTCCGTTTTTACATTCTAACTTGCACTAATTTCAATTTTTAATTTTTTACTATCAAAATTGGGGCCAACCACATGATACCCTCATTGGTAACAGTCTTGCTCCTTCTGTTTGTTGATTCTAAGCACTACTAATAGTTAGCTTATGGAATTATTATTGTATAAATAAGCATGGAGTCAATAAATCATGATTTATTTTTCTTTATTATTTATCTTTCTCATTTTATTCAAGCTGTCAGCTTCTGAAAGAACACTATTGATTAAGCCGTCAACATCTTCCTGTTATTTTGAGATTCCTTCTTTCCCAAGAACATTTTTTTCCGCTCTCCCCTCACCCCCTCCCAACTCTATCTTATAAAGCTGAATTACCTTCAAGTCTATTTCCATAGCTGTGTTCTTAGAATCTTCTTTCTTTCTTTCTTTCTTTCTTTCTTTCTTTCTTTCTTTCTTTCTTTCTTTCTTCCTTCCTTCCTTCCTTCCTTCCTTCCTTCCTTCCTTCCTTCCTTCCTTTCTTTCTTTCTTTCTTTCTTTCTTTCTTTCTTACTTTTTAAAGAAAGGATAAATGAACAAAACCATAGGGTAGGAGGGGTACAACTCCACACAACTCCCACCACCCAATCTCCATATCCCACCCCCTCCCCTGATAGCTTTCCCATTCTCTATCCCTCTAGGAGCATGGACCCAGGGTCTTTGTGGGTTGCAGAAGGTGGGATTTTCTCTCCTAATTGTCCCAGTCTGTAAGCACTGTCTCTTCTATTTCAAATTCTTGTTTATGCTAGAATATGTATCCAATAATTTTACCAAAAAAATGACTCAAAGGGTTCTGAAAATGATTAGTTCCATGATTGCTGTCTTTAAAAGCGAATGTGAAACTGGATAGGGGCTGAGCTGTCGCATGAACTCTGTAACTCACACATGGTGTGCCCTATTCAAATTCCAACATCCAGGTGCAACTACTTAGTCCTTTCAACAAGGGCTCTGTCACTACAAGGAAGACTAGAATACACCCAGCAGAAAATCAGGACCCTAGAAATTCTCATATACTCATCACAATTATATTAAATAATTAGTTATTTATTTCAAAGCTTATAATCTGCTTAAATATTTTTATTTTAAAAGACAGGAAGGGGGCATAAAAGAAAAAAAAAAGAAAGAAAGAATGCCAGACAAGCAAGAATGAGTCCCCAAGCTTGATCTTGGTGACACATGTGCTATAGTGAAGTGCTGGTGATGTCTCTTTCTCTCAAAAATTACAAAACATGGGAGTCAGGTGGTGGTGCAGTGGGTTAAGCACATGTGGCACGAAGCGCAAGGACCAGCATAAAGGATAATGGTTCGAACCCTCGGCTCCCCATCTGCAGGGGAGTCGCTTCACAAGCGGTGAAGCAGGTCTGCAGGTGTCTGTCTTTCTCTCCCCCTCTCTGTCTTCCCCTCCTCCCTCCATTCCTGTCTGTCCTATCCAACAACAATGACAACATCAATAACAACAACAATAAAAGAAAACAAGGGCAACAAAAAGGGAAAATAAATAAATAAAATATAATAAATATTTTAAAATACACTTTTTTAGTTTTTAGTATTTCTGCTGGTACTAGCTCAGTGGGTCTTAAATTAGATGGTTCTTAAATTAAATTTAGAGTACATCAGAATTATCTTGCATGGCAAATATACAAAAACTGTGTAGTAAGCACTGGAAAAGCAATTTTAAAGGTCTTCCGAGGTTATACTTGACTATAAAATTTTACTGACTCTAAATTGCATATCTTCATATCTGAAATAAGATGCATCTTATAAATATGGTGCTTGGTGCTTTATTTATTTATTTATTTATTTTACTATGAACTCTGTAGTGCTATATAAAATAAAACATATCAAAGTTAATAGCATATTGTTTTCAATTTAATACAGTAGACTTCACCATAAATCAAGAGAATCTGAAGACTATGCTTTTAATTTGGGGAATTCTATTTAAGCACAAATGCTATTTTTAAAAGCTGATGTCAAACTTGTTTCTCTTTTCATGTGACTTTTAGAACCTTTTTATCCTGGATGTCTATAGTTTCATAGTATCCCATTTTACCTTGAAATCCCATGTCACTCATTCTTGCCAGTTATTCCTTGATTATATTTCTCTCCTCTGTTTTAACTGATTTCTTATTACGAAACTACTTTCATATGTTCAACTATTTCACCTGTTCAGGCCCTCCTGTAGTGGAGATGCTTCAAAAGCAGTGAAGCTGGTCTGCAGGTCTCTCTCTCTCTCTCTCTTTGTCTCTCCCTACCTCCTCTTCCCCTCTTAATTTCTCTCTGTCCTATCAAATAAAATAGAAAAAGGGGAGTCTTACTAATTTTCAATTATGTCCTGAATTTGGGGGCAATTAATTTTTTTAATTACCCAGGGCTTTGTGGTAGCTCACCTGGTTAAGCACATGTGACCACGTGCAAGGGCCCAGGTTCAAGTCCTCAGTTTCCATCTGTAGGAGGTAATCTTAAGAAGCAGTGTTTCATGATTAGTCAACAATGTGTTTGGCATTATATGTTAACTCTTCTTTCAGTCACCAGGTTCCAGATGCACCATGATGCCAACCAGACTTCTCTGGGCAGACAACCTCACCATGTGTCCTGGAGCCCTGCTTCCCCAGAGCCCCACCCCACTAGGGAATGAGAGAGACAGGCTGGGAGTATGGTTCGACCTCCCAGAACCCTGGGACCATACTCTCAAAGGGTTAAAGAATAGGAAAGGGGAAAGGTGGTGGCGCACCTGATTGAGCACATGTGTTGCAATGCACAAGGACTCAGGTTCGAGTCCCCGGTCACCACTTGCAGGAGGAAAGCTTCACGAGTGGTAAAGCAGTGCTGCAGGTGTCTCTCTGTCTCTCATCCTCTCTTTCCTCTTGATTTCTGGCTGTTTCTATTCAACAAATAAATAAAGATAATAATTTTTTAAAAAAGAATAGGAAAGCTATCAGGAGAGGGGAAGGGATATGGAGTTCTGGTGGTGGGAATTATGTGGAGTTGTACCCCTCTTATCCTATGGTTTTGTCAGTGTTTCATTTTTATAAATAAAAATAAAAAAGAGGCAGTGGAGCAAGGCTTCAGGTGTCTCTCTCTCTCTCTCTCTAACTCTCTCTCTCCCCCTCGTCTCTCAATTTCTCTCTGTTTTAATCAAATAAATAATACATTATTAAAATGTTTTATAATTTATTGGATTTGGGGGACAATTACATTTTTCCCCTTTTGTTGTCCTTGTTTTGGTTATTATTGTTGTTGTTGATGTTGTCATTGTTGGATAGGACAGAGAGAAATGGAGAGAGGAGGGGCAGACAGAGAGGGGGAGAGAAAGATAGACACCTGCAGACCTGCTTCACCGCCTGAGAAGTGACTACCCTGCATGTGGGGAGCCAGAGGCTTGAACTGGAATTCTTACGCTGGTCTTTGTGCTTTGTAGCCATGTGCACTAAACCAGATGCACTACCCCTGGACTCCTAACAATTACACTTTTAATTTCTGTTTTCACTTCCAATTTTCTCATTGTTCTTTACTTACATCTTTCCACTTCTTTTTGCTTTTGAGGTCTATGCAAATCTGTGTCCTAATATTCTTGAAGATGTTTACTGGAGTTCTTTTTAAGTTATTTTTGTCTCCACAAATTATAGTTCTCCTAGAATTATATACACCTGTCTGCTTATCATGACTTTTCTCTCTGTTTCTTTCAACTTATCACTGAAACCACGTAACAAACCAGACCAAAACTTATTGTCTTGATACAAGCATTTGTCACATGTCCTGGTGGTATTGATCCACTGGATTGAGCAGAGGAGCCAATGCTTTGCGTTATAGTCACCTGCCACCACAGCCACTTAACACAGAAGAACCACAGGGAAGGTATACAGTCCAGTTCGACTAGTTAATTTGCAGGCTTGGTTTTTCACTAGATTATCTAGGGATAATCTAGGAGACCAGGTCTCCACTATGTTGCAGTTTTTAAATTGATTTAATAATGATTGAGAAGGCTGTACAATAATAGGGGGACAATTCCTGACTACTTTGCATTTCTTCATGGCGTAAGATGGTAGAAACTCTCTAGCCACAGACAGACCTTCTGGTTTCTTTACTTGCTCTCATTTTTCAATTTATCTTATGATCACAATTATTTTATTGATTTTTTTTTATTAACCAGAGCATTGCTCAGCAGTGGTTGATGCGAACTCAGAAGCTGAATTCAAGGACACTGGAGCCACAGGCGTGAGAGTCTTTCTGTATAATCATTATACAGTCTCCCAGCCTTCCAGTTGTTTTTATCTAGCTTCTGATGGCCCAAAATGTCACTTCTACAACTTTCTGTGTGAAGGCCAGTTGAATACAGAGGGGTAAAGATATAGAGCACATAAAGGAGTAGATGAACATGAAATAGAGGGATAGCCATAGAGATAGAGACAGAGACAGAGGTAGAGATAGAGAGACAGATTGAGGGAGTCAGAGAATAAAAGAGTCAGCAAGAGGAAGCAGAGCTCTGCTCAGCCATGGCATATGATTGTGCCTAGAATTGAATGTGGGATCTCTGGGACTTGGTATGGAAGTCTGATGAATTATTTTTTATATTTATTTATTTTCCCTTTTGTTGCCCTTTTTATTGTTGTTGTAGTTATTATTATTGTTATTGATGTCATCATTGTTGGATAGGACAGAGAGAAATCAAGAGAGGAGGGGAAGACAGAGACGGGGAGAGAAAGACAGACAGCTGCAGACCTGTTTCACCGCTTGTGAAGCGACTCCCCTGCAGGTGGGGAGCCGGGGGCTCGAACCAGGATCCTTACATTGCTCTTTGTGCTTTGCACCACATGCGCTTAACCCGCTGTGCTATTGGCCGACTCCCAACTAATGTGTTTTAAATGTGCTGTCTCTCTTTCTCTGTATAAAAGTTCTGGGATTTTTTGTTGTTGTTTTTAAGAGTTTTTATTAATATTTATTTATTTATTCCCTTTTGTTGCCCTTGCTGTTTTATTGTTGTAATTATTATTGTGGTTGTTACTGACGTCGTCGTTCTTGGATAGGACAGAGAGAAATGGAGAGAGGAGGGGAAGCCAGAGAGGGGGAGAGAAAGATAGACACCTGCAGACCTGCTTCACCGCCTGTGAGGCGACCCCCCTGCAGGTGGGAATCAGGGGCTGGACCCTGGATCCTTATGTGGGTCCTTGTGCTTTGTGCCATGTGCGCTTAACTCGCTGAGCAGCCAGCCGCCAGACTCCCCATTCTGGGATTTTCGAGGAAGCTCCATGCTAGTTTCACAATGTATTGTCATGCATTTCTACTGTTACTGTGGAAGAATTGCAACTTGAGCTCTTGTCTATTGTTTCCAATTACCCCGTTCTGCTTCTCAGCTGCATCCCAGAGATTCATTTTTTTTCTCTCTTTTCTCTGCCTTTCTTCCTTCCTCCCTTTCTTTCTTTTTCCTTCTTTCTCCCTTTCAGTAATCAAAGTCAAAGTGCCTATATATGTTTAGATTTCTTTGTATTAATATTTTCGTATCATTTCATCATTTGTATTCCCCCATACAACTGAAGTCTCTTTCAACACATATTCAATAATTATTCACTCCAACTCATTAATTGATTTCATGTGACAGAACTTTTTTCCTATGTATGTTACTGTAAACACATCATTTGGACAGAAATCTATGTATGATGAAGATATCTAATTTCAATGTTTTTTATAATATGGAAGTAAACATCCATCATTGCATACAATGTTCTCTCACTTGTTTGGTGATTTTTTTTGTGTGTGTTGAAATGACTTTTTTCCCCCAGAATGAGCCCAAGAACCATCTATTATTCCCTTCACAGAGAAGACAAATTTTCTGTTTTCTTCATGAAAGATTATTTGTTGAGAGACAGTCCTTAAGATCTTCCCTCTTATCCTAGAATTATGCTGGCTATTACTCTGTTGTTCTCTGTTCTCTACAGTTGCAGACAATAAGTCTGGGACAACAATTCCATTTCTCTAGAAGTAACCTACATTTCTCTGCTTGGAAAGGGGTATGTATGTTTTTCTTAAAACTTAAAGTTAGCTTATAAGTTAGCTTATAATGTGACTAGAAACTGATTGACTAGAAATTCATTGAATTTTCTTAGAATGTAATGAGCTTTCTGTTCTCAGATTTGTTTTTCCTTTTAGGTAGTTTGTTTTTAATTATTAAGACAAATAATATCTAAAATAAAAATATTAATACTTTTAAATTTATTATTGATATTAAGTCATCCTCCAATGTTTCATACATTTTCTTTTTCTTTTCTTTTTTGCCTTCATGCCACTATGAGTCCACTGTTCCTGACAGCCATTTATTCCTTTTTATTGGATAGGACAGAGAGAAATTGAGAAAGGAGGGATAGACAGAGAGGGAAAGAAAAAGACAGACACATACAGATATGCTTCACTGCTCATGAAGCATCCCCTCTCCCTGCCACCATAGGTGGAGAGCAGGGGCTAGAACCCAGATCCTTGCATGGGTCCTTGTGCATAGTACTATGTATGTTTAACTGGGTGTACCACCACCTGGATCTCTGTTTCATTAAGTTATTATCTCTATTTTTTATTCCATTGTTGTTTTTTCTGCTTGTTTGTTTAATTCTGGGAGATTATTTCCACTTTTTTCCCCCCACAACACTAGTCTGACAGTATAAAATGCCTGTGTTGTTCATTGCTTATACAAATTTGGATTTGATTTTGCACTGGGGATCACGACCACCTATATATCTCATACAGATATTTCCTTATCTGTCTGCGTATCAATTCTAAGTGCTGTTTCCTTTCAGTGTCCAGCTTTCTCTGAGACTCCAAACAGAGAAATTACCTGAGAAATGACCAGTCTCCCTCCCTCTCTCTCCTTTAAACCACACTTCCTGCAGATGCAATCACAGAAATGCCATGAGTCCGGGGTGTGGAGAAACTCACACTTCAATTATGTGCAGATTTCATGTGGAGTCATCCTGACAGGTATATTTCTACTGCAGTGACATTCTGGAAATATGGATTCCAGTTCAAACCCGCTTCATAGTCCATGACAGCTGGAGTGGGGGAAGTTATACTGTGGAGAAATAGGAGATGATGAGCAAGGAGCAAGGGGGGACAAGGAAGCAAATGGAATGGAAGATATAAAAGAGAAAAGACAGGTAGAATAAATAGAATGAAAACAGTTTTTACAACAGTTCAGTTGGGTAAGACTATAAATGAGTAAATTTACCTTGGAATCTTGAAGCATTTTTGTTTTTACAAACTTTCAAAAATGACACACACATGGGGACAGGTGGTGGCATACCTGATTGAGTGCATGTTATAATGCAAAGGATCCAGGTTCAAGTCCCCGGTCCCCACCTGCTGGGGGAAAGCTTCACAAGTGGTGAAGTAGTGCTGCAGGTGTCTCTCTGTCTCTCTTCCTCTCTATCCTCCCCTTCCCTCTTGATTTCTGACTGTCTCTATCCAATAAATAAATAAAGATAATTAAAAAACTTTAAACACACACACTCACACATGTACACATGCGCGCGCGCGCGCACACACACACACACACACACACACACACGAATAAGAAAAAGAAGTAGAGAAGTCACAGCACTCCTCAGCAACTCTGTTATGTGGTGGTGCCAGAGACTGAACCTGGGGCTTTATGTATGAAAGCCCTGTGTTCTACCACTGATCTGTTTCCCTGGCCCTAAACCATATTTTTTTTTAACAGTCATCAAGGTAACTCAGTAGACAGCTAGCTGGCTATCAGCAAAATTCTAGTCTTCTCTGACATGGAAGTATCCTGCCATTATTATTTTATTTTTGTCACCACCAGGGCTTCACCACTCTGGCTTAACTCATTCTACTGCATAATTTCTCCACTAAAATATTTAAGTATATTAAAAAAAAAGAAATTGAGTCTTTTTTTCTTTTTGCCTCCAGGGCTATTGCTGCACTCTACTGGGTATGTCACCACCTGAATCCTAGATTGAACTTCTTTTGCCCATACTTTGGACAAAATTTGCCATTGCACAAACTTTGGAAATCAAGTGATATTCTCTAGATTCTCAGAACCAGAGTATCAGTCATGTCAGATGTAAAAAATCTATCTGTTTTGTTTGAAGGTCTGTTTTGCTTATGTGCATAAAAGTGTGTGTGTGTGTGTGTGTGTGTGTGTGTGTGTGATAGAGAGAGAGAAAGAGAGGGAGAGGGAGAAGGAGAGGTAGAGAGAAAGAGAGAGACCAGATCAGCACTGGATACACACAGCACTAGGGTTTGAACTAGGGTTCAAACTAGAAGTCTCAGGCCAGCAAGTCCTGAACTCTTCAGACTGAGATATTTCCCTGCTCACCAAGGACTAGCTCTTATCTTACTCTGTGTGTGATAAGCAGTCTGTTGGCTCTTAATGATAATTGTATTGACAGTATATTGATTATAAACACATAGCTGATAATAGCTATGTTCTAAGTGTTAATGTGTGGTCTGTATATTGTGATATTTAATTCCTTCACATACTTATGACCCTGATAATATTCAGCTTTCATATGAGAAAACTGAAATTAAAAAATGAGAATAATTTGACTACAGTCTCATAACCACTAAGTATCAGAGAAAGAAACCTAAGTTCTTTTTGATGCCAGCATTAAATATATATATAATCTTTATTGGGGAATTAATGTTTTACAGTAAACAGTAAATACAATAGTTTGTACATGCATAGCATTTCTCAGTTTTCCACATGACAATACAACGCCCACTAGATCCTCTGCCATCCTATTCCAGGACCTGAACCCCCCAACCAACCCCAGAGTCTTTTACTTTGGTGCAAGACACCAACTCCAGTCCATGTTCTGCTTAGTGTTTTCCCTTCTGATCTTGCTTTTCAACCTCTGCCTGTGGTGAGTGAGATCATCCCCTATTCATCCTTCTGTTTCCGAATTATCTCACTTAACATGATCTTTATTTATTGGATAGAGACAGCTAGAAACTGAGGAGGTAGGGGGAGATAGAGAGGAAAAGAGCGAGAGACACCTGTAGCACTGTTCCAACACTCACAAAGCTTTCTCCCTGTAGGTGGTGACGGGGCTTGAACTGTGGTCCCTGAGCACTGTAACATGTGCACTCAACCAGGTGCACCAGCACCTGACCCCTTGATCCCAGTATTAAGACTCTTTTCTCACCTTCAAGATGAAAGCATGTTAGATAATTCATGTTTTGACATTTGACATATGTCATATAGAGGATGAAGCAGACTAATGTTATGCTTAAACCCTAAGAGCAAAACTATGGGATGTTTATTTGTTGTTGTTATTTTAATTTTTTATTATTTTTATTTATTGGATAGAGATAGCCATAAGTCGAGGGAGCAAGGGGTGATAGAGAGAAACAGAGACACCTGCAGCACTGCTTTCCCACTTGCAAAGCTTTCCCCCTGTGGGTGGCAACTGGGGGCTTGAACCTGGGTTCTTGTGTATTGTAGCATGTGTGGTCAGCCAGGTGCACCATACCACCCAGCCCCTGGGATGTTTCTTTGTGCTGGAGAGGTATACTGCTCCCTTCTATCCCAATTAAAAACTCCTCTCTGTGACTTTCTGAACGCGCAGTCCCTTAACCAGGCACGTCAGAGTTCACGTGTGCTTTTCTTAGTTAACGGGATACCATTTTTAGTTTTAGGTGTCTTCACTATCCTGGCTCATCTCTCTCTCTCCTGCATGTATCAACTTCATTAAGCTTGGTCACCACTGAGAAGTTGGGAAGAGGAGAAGAAGAGATCTCTTGCAGGCATTTGATATTTCTTTTTTTAATTTTTTTTATTATTTATTTCTAAAAAGGAAACACTGACAAAACCATAGGATAAGAAAGGTACAACTCCACACAATTTCTACCACCAGAACTCAATATCCCATCCCCTCCCTTGATAGCTTTCCTGTTTTTTAACCCTCTGGGAGTATGGGCCCAAGGTCATTATGGGGTTCAGAAGGTGGAAGGTGTGGCTTCTGTAAGAACATGGGTGTTAACAGGTAGATCCATACTCCCAACCTGCCTCTCTCTTTGCCTAGTAAGGCAGGATTCTGGGGAATCTGAGCTCCAGGACACATTGGTGGGATCCTCTGTCCATGGGAGTCTGGTTGGCATCATGCTAGCATCTGGAACCTGGTGGCTGAAAAGAGAGTTAACATATAAAGCCAAACAAGTTGTTGACAAATCATGAACCTAAAGGCTGGGGTGCAGATGAAGAGTTGGGGGAATCTCCATTTTGTAGATAGCTAGTAGGACTATTTTAGTTATATTCCAAAGGGCCTGTGGCTATATTAGTACCTTGCCCTCAACTTGTATCAACAATGGTAGAGAACGTTCCATCCTCTGAAGTGAGGCTGGACAACATACTCAATGTTAAACCTGAGGAAGATGGGTCCCGAAAATTGGGACAGCTTGGAATGTTCCTACTCATGACCACAGAATTTGAGCTCAGACCTAGAGGGATGCAGAAGTCACATGGGCTCCTAAGCTGAATATGGGCCCCAGATCACATCAAATCGATGGGGTTTGCAGTCAACAATATTTATACCCCTTTCCCATATTTAGGAGCTATTCTCTTCTCAGATGCAGTTTTCTGGTCCTTTTTCCAGCCATGACATCATCACCCCAGACAATAACTAGGATCCACCTGCATATCAGATTTCAGGCTCATGGAAAAAAAAAAAAACTAGTATAGCCACAGGCCCTTTAGAATATAACTCAAATATGGCATTTATTTATAAGGAACTTCCCATGTGCCCAGTCCATTAGATTACATCACTACCAGTCCAAGAGTAGAGAGCTTTTATCAAACTTATAAGAATAGCACATTACAATCTCCTTTTCTTTCTCTGAGTTGCCTGTCATTTGCTGAGACTATCACCTGAACACTCTAAACTTTGAGTGTCTTGACCTTCTCAGCACAGCTTAACTGCTGCTCAGCTTCCTCACAAAGAGCTGACCCAGAGCTGATACCTCAAGCTATGGCACAACACAGAAACACTCCACTTTTGGAATCTTAAACTCCAGGATTGAACTCATTGCTTAGTGCCTTGGAACCTTCTTGCCACCAGTTACTTCACTGATAGAGCATTTTAGTCCTTTTATCCATCTCTTTTGTTCAGCTTGTCATGAACTTCTAATTTTAGGGCACTTCATTTCTGCTGGATTTCAGCTTTGGTTTTCTTTTTTCTTCTTCTTTTTTTTTAATTTTTATTTATAGAAAGGAAACACTGAAAAGACAAGACAAGAGGATAAGAGGGGTACAATTCCCATCACCAGAACTCTGTATCCCATCCCTTCCCTGATAGCTATCCTATTACTGAACCCTCTGGGAATATGGACTATGAGGTGTCACGATGAGGTGCAGAAGATGGAAGGTCTGGCTTCTATAATTGCTCCCACTGACCATAGACATTCACAGGTCAATCCTTACTCCCAGACTGTCTCTCTCTTTCCCTAGTGGGGCAAGCAGAGTTTGAAGACACATTGGTGGTACCATCTGCCCAAGAAAGTCAGGTTGGCATCGTGGTAGCATCTGGAGCCAGGGATTTCTATATTACTCCCCTCTCCCCTTCTCTCTCCTTCTCTCCCCTCCCCTCTCCTCCCCTCCCCCCTCCCCTCCCCTCCCTTCCCCTCCTCTCCTCTCCTCTCCTCTTTTCTCGCTTTCTCTCTCTCTCTTTCTCTCTCGCTTTCTCTCTCTCTCTCTCTCTCTCTCTCTCTCTCTCTCTCTCTCACAGTCTTAACTCCATGGTATCCCTTTTCTCTCCCTTACCTGTCCAACAGCACACCAAGTCTACAGTTTATCAGTCTCCTTGTCTTCTTGAAATGCAGTGTCTGAGGGAACATTTAGAGCATCAGAAATCATAATAGGGAGTCTGGCGGCAGCGCAGCGGGATAAGCGCACATGGCGCAAAGCACAAGGACCAGCCTAAGGATCCCGGTTCGAGCCCCCGGCTCCCCACCTGCAGGGGAGTCGCTTCTTCACAAGCAGTGAAGCAGGTCTGCAGGTGTCTATCTTTCTCTCCTTCTCTCTCCATTTCTCTCTGTTCTATACAACAATGACGGCATCAATAACAAGGGCAACAAAGGGAATAAATAAATATTTTTAAAAATTAAAAAAAAAAAAGAAATCATAATAGAGGTAACCATCGCAACTTCCACTGACCAGAGTCCACTGTCTCACCCACTAATCATCATCCTTTCTCATGGTCAAGCTTCACTCACAGCAACATTTCCAGATCATTATCATCTTCTGGAATATTGACTCAGTTGATAGTCAGTTCTCACCTGTAAACATGTCTTGTTGCCACTATAGTTCATTAAGATTATAAAGTCTTCAGCAAATGTCTACATCTGCATCCCCCTCACCACATACTTACTATCACCCGCCTGCCCATAAAACTTGAATTCCTTCCCTCTTGTTCAAGCACAGACATCCTTTATGCTATGACCCTCTCATCCCTTACATGGGCTTTCCATCCTCTTTATTTATTCCTCCTCCTGACTGTTCCTTCATCAACAAGGCTGCCAGTAATTCAGCCTTTTATATCATTGGTTCATTAGCTCAGACATGATCTAAGTAATCCTCAGATTCAGACTCCTAATTCTCTTATATTTTTTAAAGATAAAATATTCATTCCTACAATGGCGATCTTATATCCATGAAACATAGTTTGCTCAACTAGCTTCCATATCTCATTTGTAAACTTCCGAGTCAGTAGACCTCCCGCCCCTAGAAATTGACCACTGTCCTTTTGTAGCATCAGTAGATTATTATTTGGCTTATGAGTTTCTTGTGTCCAACCAAAGAAATAGTCAAGGACTTTCTTCAGGATGTATTAAAGATACATATATGACTATGTCACAGACAGCCTCAACATGCTGTGATCTGATTAAATATTTAGTTCATAATCATCCAGATGGGAAGACTTGGATGTTCTTAACTGGGTCATTCTTATAAGACTGCTTTATGAGTGTTTCATGCTTGTATGGTTAGTTAAAAACAGGGAAGAAGATTTGTCCGGAATTTCCTACATTATTGTAGTTTTCACATTCCAGTGGCAGAGTAGTTGTGATAGAGATAGGATGACCCATAAGGTCTAAGTTATGTATTTTCAAATACTTTCTCATAGTGACCCCTCAGCTGGGCTGTTTGTCTCATTCACCAGCAAATTAGCTCACAATAATTCAAGTAAGGTCTAGGAGACATCTGGATCAGGGCGGCAGAGAGTGCAAAGCCTATTGAAACCTAGCACAGTGGCATTCCACTTACTAATTTTACTGACCAAAACTAATCCAAGACTAGCAGAGATTCAGAGACTCTGATGGATTCCATTTATGGATTGGAGTTGCTAAATCATTTTGCAAGGGCATAATTTCATGGAGAGAAGAGATAAACTTGAATACATTTCTCAATAATTTTTTCTTACAGTTTCCTTTTTTCCTTTTTTTTTTTTTTTATTTGGCAAAGTAGAAACCAATGGGCAAATATTCTGTTTCTTGATATTAGCTCAGAAACATCTCTGGCCACAACCATTTCATTTTTCCTTACATAGACAGGATGAAATGAATTTTTTTTTCCACAAGGGATATTTCATGCACACTTAAAATATTCTTTTTTCTGGGATAAGATCCAGTACTTGTCTGGGAAATAAAATGAAAGATGTATCCAGGTTGCTGAAGTGGAAGAAAGGATAACAAGATAGTATCCATCAGAAAACAAACTTTTCTAACCTTCCCTACTTCCAAGCTTCTTGCCTGAAAACAATTACTCCTTTCCCAGTTCTTGGGAATTGATTTTTCTCTCCAATAAACTTAGTTATATTTGTATTATTTAAGCTATGAGTTCTAGTCTTGGTAAGAGAAGAGAAGCATATCCTATATTCAGGCATATAGGCCCAGAAATCAACACACTTCCCCATGAAGAGGTTATTCTCAAAATGTTTGGGTCCCTAGCTGTGACTACCATTCATTCATATCTACTTAATTCCATGCTGAAGCCAATAGAAGTCATATATATATATATGACAAAAACATAGGATAAGAGGATTACAACTCCAAACAACTCACACCACCAGAACTCCATATTCCACCCCCTCCCCTGATAGATTTCCTATTATTTAACCCTCTAGGAGGTTAAATATATGGACCCAGGGTCATTATGGGGTGCAGAAGGTGGGAGGTCTGGTAATTGTTTCCCTTCTGAACATGGACACTGGCTGGCCAATGACCTGTTGACCTACTTGTAGTTTCTTTGAGCAATTCTTATTTCATCTTCACAAAATAAGTGCATCACATAAAAAGATGTCACACTGCTGTCTCCAAAGGACCGGTCTTTAGTATAACACAACCCTCTTGGAATGCTAGTGTTCTTTTAGATAAATTGAGGAGGTATGGGGACATTGGAAGGTTTTATATAGTTCAGCACCTGTGTGTCACTTCTTCAGATTCTAATTTGTTTGATCTCTAGATTCCACCAAAGACTATCATCTCAGATAAGAGACTATTTCGCTGAGATGGTAAAATTTGTCTAAGCTTGCGGGGAATGAGAGTCAGTCATGGGGAGACATGAATATCTGCTACATGCTAGAGAGAAAGAAGACCAATAATGCATAATGTTTACTGTTGTATTTGAGGGAAAGCAAGAGTGGTGTGCTTTGGGTGCAATGAATAAGAGAGAAAGCAGAAACAAGGTCATAGGCCAGAATGATGAAATGGGCTACATCCACTAGGCTATGAACCAGCAACCACTGTTCTTATAGAAAAGCCTGGTCAAGTTCTGGCCAATGCTTCATGCCAGGTGAAATGACTTATCAAAGTTCAATAAGACCTTTTGATACACACTTGCTTTTTAATTTAGTGGAAACTTATCAACACTTATTTATCAGTATAATTAATAAGGCGATGTATACATTATGTTGGTACATTGAGCAGCTCAGTGTGAGGACAGGCTCAACAAAGTCTAACCCATTTGATTCTAGTCTTTAACAGAATGAGTTTGCCAATACTGGAGATATAAAAACTTTTCAGTCCGGGCGGGGGAGACAACATAATGGTTATGCAAACAGACTCTCATGCCTGAGGCTCCTAAGTCCCAAGTTCAATCCCCCGCACCACCATAAGCCTGAGCTGAGCAGTGTTTCTCTCTATCTCTCTCTCTGCATCTCTCTCAAAAATAAAATTAATAAAAAAAATTAAAAACAAAACAAAACAAAACTTTTCAGTCTTGGGCGACCTTGGTCTCTTATTCTAAGAGAATTCCGTGGGGAGACTTTGCAGAAATATTTTGACCAGGTTTGGATTTTAATTTATTTTAATTTATTTTTTATTAAGTTAATATTAATTTTCAAACATAAGATAACAAGGGTATAATTCCACATTTTCCCCACCACCAGTTCTGTATCCACATAAACTCCATTAGAAGCAATAGTAGTTCTCCTAAGATCACCTATACAGGTTGACAACTATTTCTATAAATAGATGGACTTTTTAAAAAGATCATTAAGTAGGGGGTAGGGACACAGATATTGGGTGAAGGGAAAGGTGTTAGTATATACTCCTATTAACTTATAGTCTTATAAATCACTGTTTAATAAATATGAGAAGGGAAAATGGATTTAATGTCTCAAACATTTTAATGCATAGACTTCAATTCTGAGTACATATTCATTCAATCTAAGGACTTAAGATTTCAAATGAGCAATTTTTTGAATTTTAACATAGGATTAAATTGTTAATGCATGTCTAATAATAACTGATTTTTGAAACATTAAATCACCTATACTCTTAGATCAGGGAAATCACAAGCATTCAGTTCAAACATGACACCATCTTCCCAAACAATATTGTTAGCCCTCTTTCATGTTAGCCGTGGGGCTGAAGCACAAATTAATAAAGTCATGGGCTCCTTGGAATTTACCTCAAATAGACTTCTTAGCTTCTTCCAAACTAAAGACCCAAAATCTCATCTGCTACACTTTTACCTTTAGGTTCTTGATTATTAAACAACTTATTTTGCTTTATACCTTAATGCTTTTCAGTCACCAAGTTACAGATGCTACTATGATGCCAACCTGACTTCCCTGGGTAGACGACATCACCAGTGTGTCTCTGAACCTCACCACTCCAGAGCCTTGCCCCACCACGGAAAGATAGAAACAGGCCGGCCAATGCTCATTTCAAGTGGAGAAGCAATTATAGAAGCCAGAATTTCTGCCTTCTGTACCCCATAAAGATCATTGGTCCATACTCTCAGAATAAAGTAAAGAATAAGGAAGCTTCCAATGGAGGGGATGGGATAAAGAACTCTCATAGTGGGAATTGTATGGAATTGTACCCTTTTCATCCCCCAATCTTGTCAATCATCATTAAATCACTAATAAAGAATGGTCCATACACAAACACACACACACACAGAGAGAGAGAGAGAGAGAGAGAGAGAGAGAGAAGTGAAAGAAAAGAAAAAAGAAATAAAAGAAAAGAAAAAAAGAAAGAAAAGAAAAGAAAAAAAGAAAAGAAAAGAAAAAAAGAAAAGAGTGGATTGGAGACACCACTTATGAGTTATCATTTCAATCTAGACAAATGATAGTGCTTCTGAGCAAAGGAAGACAAGGAGAGGAGCGCTGAGCTGAGCTAGCCCACGTGGTGGAGCCCCTGGCCTAGCTAGCGTGCATGAAGCCCTAGGTTAAACCCCAGGACCAATTTCTAGGATACACATGGGAGTACTTGGCAGAGCACCTGAAGAGTTCCATGGATGGTGGAGCAATGTTGACATCCATTTCTTTCTCTGTCTTCATCTTCCTGTCTTCTCTTTCTCTATTGTCTCAAAACGTAAGAATGGAAAATTTGACTCTAGAGGCCTCTCAAAGGTCTTATATATGTTTGAGTACCTGGAATCAATCCCTAGTACCACCCGAAAGAAAGAAAGAGAGAAAGAAAGAAAGAGAGAGAGAGTTGAGTGGTAGCGCAGTGAGTTAAGTGCACATGGCTCAAAGTGCAAAGACCAGCATAAGGATTCAGGTTGGAGCCCCCAGCTCCCCATCTGCAGGGGAGTCACTTCACAGGCAGTGAAGCAGGTCTGCAGGTGTCTGTCTTTCTCTCCCCCTCTCTGTCTTCCCCTCCCCTCTCCATTTCTCTCTGTCCTATGAAACAACAATGACATCAACAAGAATAACTACAACAACAATAAAAACAAGGGCAACAAAAAGGAAATAAATAAATATTTAAAAAATAAAGAAAGCTAGACAAGAGTGAAAAGAGGGAGAATATATATATATAAACTATATAATCTATAGTGTTTTGAGCTGCAGGAAAATACTCATTCAACTGCATGTTACAAAGCAAGAACATAAAAGCATCATCTGTACCATTTGAACTGGACAATGACATAAATACTGGGACCCAAAGGTCAGGTGGTGGTGCACGTGGTTGAACACAGGTGTTAACAGTGCACAAGGAGGCCCCCAGTTCCCCACCTACAGGGGGAAAGCTTTTCAAGTGGTGAAGTGGTGAAGCAGTGCTGCAGCTCTCTCTCTCTCTCTCTCTCTCTCTCTCTCTCTCTCTCTCTTTCTCTCTCTCTCCCTCTCCTTCTACCCTCTTGGTTTCTCTATGCAATAAATAAAGATTACAGAAAGGAAACAAAAAAAACTTCATAAGAAATACTGGAACCAGGTAAAGTGGCTCACCAAGTTCACTCTGACCCTTTGACTTGAAAGACAAGACATCCTATGTGTGTGGCAGAATGATCCAGAAGCTGAGTACCCAGCAGCTTTGCTGAGCCCTTATCCCCACATAACACCCGATTCAGTGAACCACAGATGCTTCTTCCTCCAGAGACTCTGCTTCATTTTCATCAAGTTCAAGTCTGTGCTTCATTAACTTGGGACTTCACTTACTGCTCATGGAACAAAACATGTATTTTGGAGTCAGGAGACATGGTGATGACAATTCCTTCTTTTTGACCTCTGTGAAGATTTGAAAATGCTCAGTACCCAAATTTTCTAAGCAATAAAGCATAAATCTAATCATATCTATTTCACTCTGTTTTGATAATTAAGCACCATTATCTTTCAACAGTGCCACAATAATTAATACCTGGCACAGAATAGGCTTTAAGACAATAGCAGTTTATGGATGGTTTTCCCTTCACGACTGGTTTTGTTCTTTTCCAGAAAAGGTATTCTGTGATCTGCACAGGGAACAAAAAGATTTTTTTTTTTTTACTGTTCGCTACAGTCATCCCTGAAACAGTAAATGTCCTTGGTTCACCCCAGTTGACAAATTATTGCTGGCAAATTCGAAACTTTTGCAGACTCGCTGTGAGGAAGGATCAAGGAACATCACAGATGTGGAGAGCTGCAGGGAGGACATCTTGACGCAGGGAGGACATCTTGATGCAGGATTATTCAGAATGCATATCCTTATTAGTGCCTATAGCAGGAGACAGCAAGCACTGGATGGAGGTTCAATTACAGAGTCGCATGGTGAGAGCCAGCCCCTGCTCAGAGAGCTGGAGATCAAGTTCTGGAAACAGGGAGTCATTGGAAAGGCTGGAGTCAGGACAGAGATGATGGCCATGGAGCCGTGTGAGGTTGGAGAGGCACTGGAGAAAGCAGTGGAAGGAAGCAGAAAATATTTTAATGGGAAGGAGCATAACTGGCTGAGCATACTCTTTGAAAATGAAACCTTCTCTGAGTCTTGTAATTGCCCCATCTGAAGATTAAGATGTAACCATGGTGTGAACCAGATTGCATGACCCTGATTTCTGATTTCTCTTGTCTCATCTGAGAAGCTCTTGAGATGTGAATGGTCACTACTATGTAACCCTCATTTTATTTCTTTTAAAAAATATTTATTTATTTCCTTTTTGTTGCCCTTGTTTTTATTGTTGTTTTAATTATTATTGTTGTTGATGTCATTTTTGTTCGATAGGACAAAGAGAAATAGAGAGGGGAGGGTAAGACAGAGAGGGGGAGAGAAAAACAGACCTGCAGACCTGCTTCACCGCCTGTGAAGGGACTCCCCTGCAGGTGGGGAGCTGGGGACTTGAACCGGGATCCTCACGCCTTGTGCACCATGTGCGCTTAACCCGCTGTGCTACCACCCTGATGGGCTAGCGTGAGGGTGTTTCTTCCCGGGCACATGTGCTCTCTGGGTTGGAGAGAACTTGACCTGAGCCAAACTGGGCTGCTGTTTACCCAGTGATGCAGGAGAAAGACCAGGAACTAGTGGCAAAGTGGGAACGCAATGCAATGCCTTTATTGATCAGAGACAACACCTTTATATATATATCTTTAACTGGAAATGGCAAGTGGGAAAAGGAAATGGCTAGGAGAGGGGGTGGAGAAAAGAGCGTGAAGGTAATAGCACCTGTTGTGAAGGTTCTAACCAATGGGATTAACCAACACCCTGCAGGCAGGGCGGGTCTAAGGAAAAAAAAAGATTATGTAAATAGACCACAGCATCAGAGCAGGGGGGCTGCCTGACACCATAGGACTCCTGTGAATCTCATTTTCATAATGTTAGCACTATATCCTTTATGTCTCTCTCCCTCCTTTTGTCTCTGTCTCTCTCTCTCCTCTCTCCTGCTGTTCTTTTTCACCTCTTCTTTCTCCTCCCCTTCCTTGGTACTATGTGGCTTCATTGGTCCACAATGATTCCCTCCATAGAGAAGGAGATAGATGGGGCCAGGTAGCATACCTGGTTAAGCTCAAGGACTGTTATAAGGATCCAGGTTCCAGCCCCTGGATCCCCACCTGCAGGGGGCTTACCTCTCAGGTGGTGAAGCAGGTCTTCAGGTGTCTATATTTCTCTCCCCCTCTCTGTCTTCCCCTCCTCTCTTGATTTCTCTCTGTCCTATCCAACAACGACAGCAATAACAAAAATAATAAACGACAAAGGCAACAAAAGGGAAAAAATAGCCTCTAGTAGCAGTAGCCCCAGCTATAACCCTGGAGGCAAAAAGTGAGAGAGAGACAGAAAGGGACAGCACAGTACTGAATCTCTCCTCAGTGTAGTGCACACCGAGCTTGAACCTGGGTCATAATGACATAACAAACAGACTGTCCAGGTGAGTTATCTTGCCTTCCCTCTTTAATGGCTTTTTAATGCAACTCATGCTCAAGAAAACAAAAAGATATTCCTCCTGCCAACCCAGGTATTGCTATATTCAATATTTTCAAAGGTTTCTTTCTGCATTATTGAGAGGACCAGAATACTGCTCTCACATATGTGGTGCCACAGACTAACACCAAACCCAGTGCTTGGAAGTCCTTGGTTGTGTTGCTGAGTCATTTTCAGTCTGGTTGTGTCTGTTGACAACAGATGTATGCTCTACTGGATTCTTTATTTATTTTATTTTATTTAAAAAATTTAAATATTTATTTTATTTATTTATTCCCTTTTGTTGCCCTTGTTGTTTTATTGTTGTAGTTACTATTGTTGTTGTCGTTGTTGGATAGGACAGAGAGAAATGGAGAGAGGAGGGGAAGACAGAGAGGAGGAGAGGAAGATAGACACCTGCAGACCTGCTTCACCGCCTGTGAAGCGACTCCCCTGCAGGTGGGGAGCTGGAGTTTGAACCGGATCCTTATGCCGGCCCTTGTGCATAAGGATAATCCAACTCCCATGGATTCTTATGTATTAAGGGAGCTTTCTGGGGTCCCTGTAGTCATATTTCTGCCCAAAGTCACCTACATTATGACTATTTCCTCATAATACATTAGAACAAAAAGATATGCTTTATTGAAACATTTTATCTAAACAAATCATGTCGTTATTAACTTTTATTTTAAAAAGATTTTTATGTATTGATATTTATTTATTTACGAGAAAGATAGTAGGAGACAGAGAAAGAGCCCGACACTATCTGGTCCTTATTGTTGAGGATGAGACTTAGGTCCTCATGCTTGAGAGTCCAATGGCTTATCCACTGCACCACCGCCTCCCAAGCCACTTCATTAACTTTTCTAATATTGTGCTGTGCCCGGTAAGTTTACATGAGTGAAATATTGTGACCTGGAATAAAAGTCATCAAGGTAGTAAACCTTGCAAACCCACTCAACTAAATCATTCTTCAGTTGTACAAGATACCATCTGAAGTAGTTAATGAAACTTCGTGAAGTGCTGTTACTTTGCTACAAAATGGTCGATAGTTCCTTTGTTTCCATACTTTATATTTTCCACATTTAAAAAATCAATGTGTGTATCTGAGGCTGAGAATGCATAGGGTTATTCTTGGGCTTCATAAGACCTGGAGATATCTGTCATTGTTGTAGAGAAGTATGAGCAAACACACAAGACTAAGAAGGAGCAAACACACAAGAATATGAATGAACACCATTGCCTACATGCATGAGGTTCTTTTGCCATTATGCCACCATTTTTTCTCTTTGTGAATACTTTCATTATATCTTTTGTTGCCTCTTTTTCCCCTTTATTTGGGAATTAATATTTTACATTTGACAGTAAATACAATAGTTTGCACATGCATAATATTTCTATTTTCCACCTAACAATACAACCCCCACTAGGTCCTCTGTCATCCTTTTCCCCCTGAAACCCTCCCATTTATATTATCTTATTCCCATCTTTATTTCTGATTAATAGTGCGTTACAGGGTTGTAGGATTACAATGTGTAGTTCCACACCATGCCCACCACCAAAATTTTCTGTCCCCAATCTCCCAACTCCCATACTTCTCACAAATCCTAGAAACAGTTTACTTGCTTCTTTTTTGCTTTCTTTATTTTTGTAAGTTTATATGTATCAGTTTTCTAGATTCTACATGAGTGGAAAAGCTCCTACAGTTGTCTTTCATTTCTTTACTTATTTTGGTAAACCTATTCACCACCAGTTCCATCCACTATGTCCCTGTATAAAACCATTCCCTTAGTACATTTATTCAAACATTAAATTTTAAAAGCTGCTTGATGGTGCGTGTGTCATTGCCCCATGCTTTCTGTATGCATCTCTGCTGCTAACTATTTTAGCACCAATTTGAACACTGCTAATAATGTTCGGGTGCACTTTGTGGTATTTTTAAAATTTTTGTTAGTGCTTTAATAATGATTAAGTAGATTCTAAGGTAACAGGGATACAATTCCACACAGTTTGTACCACCAGAGTTTCCTATCCCATCTCCTCCATTGGAAGCTTCCTTGTTCTTTATACCTCTCTGGGAATATGGACCAATATTCTGGGATGCAGAAAGTTTGAATTCTGTAATTGCTTCTCCGCTGGTCATGGACACTGACAGGTCAACCTAAACCCCCAGCCCCTTTCTATCTTCCCCTATTGGGGTAGGGCTCTGGAGAAGTGATGCTTCAGCATACATCAGTGAGGTCTTCTGCCCAGGGAAGTAAGGATGGCATCATAGTAATATCTGCAACTTGGTGATGCTCAGCTCTCCTTTGTCCTTTTCAGTGTTGCACCTTCTTAGGATAATGTAGAAGTGTTTTAGATCTCTCCATCACTTACCCAATCACCTGCCCAGCTACCTGGCCATCCATACACTTATCTCTAGTCAAATTATATCTCAGAACGATTGCAGAAAAATTTCACTGGGCTTCACTATACCCATATTCCTGACTCCTGCCTTGTCAATGATAATATGCGTCAGTACAGGGATCATCACTGCCTCTTTTCTTGGTTCTGGAAATGAACGCAAAGCCTTTCACTTGCACACTACCACTGAGCTGTCTCTTCTGCTCAGTTTCTTCATTTTCTATTTCAAGAGAGAAAACATGAAAATCAGAGAGGAAAGATAGATAAAGGATAAAGAGATAGATAGATAGATAGATAGATAGATAGATAGATAGATAGATAGATAGATGGAAAAAGAGTCACAACACTGTTCCACTGTCTGAGAAGCTGCCCCACCCAGTGTTGTCATAACTGCTCCTCTGTTTGCTGATGCTTTAAACAATAATCTGCCACATGAGGAATGATATTCTCTATTGAAAGAGCGATCTCCCAGCTGTGGGTCTGCATACTTTCAAAATCGCTGTGACGGTTTACTATGAAATATTTATTCTATTGTTTCTTCAGCTTTCCTTTGTGTTAGGTGAATGATTGACTACCATCCTTGTATTTATCTGTTATTTTTCTTCCTTTTAGTGTTCTAGTCAAGTTCCTTGGCTATGGGTCTTCTTGAGGCTGGCTAAGTGCTTTCCAAATTGATTTGTTTGAGCTATCTGAATACTTGTGAGGTTCTCCTTTTGTACTTGTATGACAAATGCTTCACAAGGTTATTTCATTTTAATTTTGTACATGGCACCATTGACAATAAGATATACCTTGATTCACATCTCTGATACATTTCATTTATCATTTATGACAGTTCTTAAGACTCCCATCTCCAGGTATCTTAAGTTCTTACCTGCACAAATAAGTATTTCATGCTATACTTGGACATATGACCTTATAAAAGTTGAGGAGTTATATGAGAGATGCTGGAGAAACCCCTTACACACCAGGAGAAACAGAGTACAAAAAGGCATAAAGAGCTACAAGCAGCAAAAAATAGTTTCTTCTCTTAACTTTCTAATAAGAGACCTGTGTTTTGTTCTCTCTCTCTCTCTCTCTCTCTCTCTCTCTCTCTCTTCCCTTCTCTCTCTCACAAAAGGTACTACACCATGAATTTAATGTCTTGTGCCTTCCTCCAAAGCTAAAATTTTTCTTTTTCTTTTTTGTTTAGAGAGAAAGCATCATATCATGTTTCCCTGTTTACAGTTCAAGGTGCTCCCATGTTGCCTCGACTTAAACTCATAGTTTCCCACATGATAAAGTCTAATCTCTATTGGGTATGACCTCTCTCAGTTCCTTCTCTCTTTCTTTCCTTTATCCTATCCTCTCTCTCTCTCTCTTTAATGCAGTGAGATGGAATGAAGTCAGTGCCTATGTTTACACTGGTGCTGACCTTGGTTCTCCCAAGTGGTGCCAGACAGATGAGTGTACTTTACCTACTGAGTCATCATCTCCTTTGTTTCAGTTTACACAACAGCCTTTACTTTAAATTAGTTCCTTATCTCTCTCCTAGATTATTTCAACCACTTCCTAATTTTATCTTTTAATTCCCTAGTCTTTCTTAACTCTAATCCCTTCTGCATGCCAATGTGTCACAGGGTGATTTTTCTAGGCAATTAAAAAAATAGTATAGTCATGGGTTCTTTGGAATTTAACTAAAATAGGCCAACTATCTAAAAAATGGAGACCCCAAAGTCTTCATCTTAACTATCCCAGCCTTTATGTTCATGATTAGTCAACAAGTTTCAGATGCTACCATGATGCCAACTGGACTTCCCAGGGCAGATGACCCCACCAATGTGTCCTGGAGCCCCACCTCCCCAGAGCCCTGCCCTACTAGGGAAAGAGAGAGAGGCAGGCTGAGAGTATGGATTAACCTATCAAAACCCAGGTTCAGTGGGGAAGCAATTACAGAAGCCAGACTTTCCACCTTCTGCATCCCACAATGACCTTGGGTCCATACTACCAGAGGGATAAAAAATAGGAAAGCTATCAGGGGAGGGGATGGGATATGGAGGCCTGGTGTTGCGAATTGTGTGGAGTTGTACCCCTCTTATCTTGTGGTTTTTTTCAGTGTTTCTTTTTTATAAATAAAAATAAAAAAACATAGAGAATCACATCTTTTCACATTTCTACTCAAAGACTTCCCACCATCTGTAATGAACTCTCTCTCTCATGATGTTCTTGTCCTCAATATCATCTTAATCCCTTGCTTTTGCTTATCTTCTTCAGACCTTACAGCTGGCATCATCCTACTTGAAACTTCATGTTTTTGTTGTACCCACAGTTGAAAGTTTTCTCTCTATTCACTTATACTCAAGTCAGACAGTGCTCTGCTATATGGCCTCTTCTTTCTGTATCATATCCTAGGCTGACTTGTATATTAAAAAAAAAAAGTCATACATTGAAAGTGACTGTGTATGTACCTCCAATTAGATCTCATATATCCCAACATGAGGTAGCCCTTCCTTCCTTCCTTCCTTCCTGCCTGCCTGCCTGCCTTCCTTCCTTCCTTCCTTCCTTCCTTCCTTTTTTCTTTCTCTGTATCTTTCTTTCTCTTTTTCTTCACTTTTTAAAAAAATACTATATGTCTTTCTTTCATTGGTACGATCATTGAGGCTTGATGCCCATATGACAGATTAACCACTTCTGGTGGCCATTTTTCCCCCTTTTCTTTGCTTCATTTATAGAGACAAAAAAAAAAAAAATGATAAGGAAGGGAAGATAGAAAAGGAGATACCTGCTGCCCTGCTTCACCAGGTATGAAGCTTCCTCCTTGCATGTGGGGACAGGGGTTTTAACCAGGGTCCTTGCACATGCAAGGAGGAAGCTTCATGCCTGGTCAGGACAATGGTAGTTACATATTTCTCCCATATAGGGCAGCTTCTCTCTGCCCGGATTTAGCTTTCTAGTCCTATTCTCAACTCTGACACCATCTTTCCAGACAATACTCTTTGCACACCTGCATGTTAGCTATTAGGCTCAGGTAAAAATTAGTAAACTAATGGACCCCTTGGCATGTACCTAAAATAGATATTCCAGCTTTTTCTAACATGAAGAGCCCACATCTCATCTGCTCTATTCTTACTATGCGTGCATAACCCCATGTGTCACCAAAAATGCTATATATATTCTTTCTTTTCCTTTTTTATTATGTTTTATCTTTTTAAGTATATTTATTTATTTATTGGATAAAGACAGCTAGAAATTGAGAAGGAAGGGGGATGATAGAGAGGGAGAGAGACAGAGAGATACCTGCAGCACTGCTTCACCACTTCCAAGGCTTTCCCCCTGCAAGTGGGGACTGGGGGTTCAAATCCTACTCTTTGAGCACTGAAACATATGCACTCAACCAAGTGTGCCACCACCTGACCCCACCTTTTAAATTTTTTTATATTTATTTATTCCCTTTTTGTTGCCCTTGTTTTATTGTAGTTATTGTTGTTATTGCTGTTGTTGTTGGATAGGACAAAGAGAAATGGAGAGAAGAGGGGAAGACAGAGGCAGGAGAGAAAGATAGACACCTAAAGACCTGCTTCACTGCCTGTGAAGTGACTCCTCTGCAGGTGTATACCTGGAGGCTCAAACCAGGATTCTTGTGCTACATACCACATGCCCTTAACTGCTGTGCTACCGCCCAACTCCCTTTAATTTTTATTTAATAAAAGGAAACAATGACATAACCATATGATAATAGGGGTACAACTCCACACAACTCCCACCACCAGAACTCCATATCCCATCCCCTCCCCTGATAGCTTTCCTAGTCATTAACACTCTGGGAGTATGAACCCAGAGTCATTATGGGATGTAGAAGGTGGAAGGTCTGGTTTCTGTAATCACTTACCTGCTGAACATGGGTGCTGGCAGGTTGATCCATACTCCCAGCCTGTTTCACTTTTTCCTAGTGGGGCAGAGCTCTGGGGAAGTGGGGATCCTGGATACATGGTGGGGTCGTCTACCCAGGGAAGTCAGGTTGACATTATGCTGGCATCTGGAACCTGGTGGCTAAAAAAAGAATCAACATATAAAGCCAAAAAAATTGTTGACTAATCTTGAACATAAAGGCTGGAATATTGCATATGAAGATTTGGGGTCTTCATTTTGAAGATAGCTAGTAAGCATATTTTAGTTATATTTCAAAGGCCCCATGACCATACTATTTTTTTCCTGAGTCTGACATCTGATATGCAGGTAGACCCATGTTATTGTCTGGAGAGAGAATGCCATGGTTGGAAAAAGGGTTAGAAAGCTTTATCAGGGAAGAGAGTAGCTTCCAAATATGGGGAAGGTGTATACATATTGTTGATTGTAAACTCCGTTGATTTTATCTGCTATATTCTTACTTTTCAGTTCTTGATTATTATTAAATTTTGCTCTGCCTTTTATCTTAATGCTTTTCAACCACCCAGTTGCAGATGCTACTATGATGCCCACCTGACTTCCTTCGGCAGATGACCTCACCAATAAATCCTGGAACGCCCACCTTGCCAGAGCCCTACCCAGCTGAGAAAGATACAAAGAGGCCTGGAGGTAGGGCAGTGGGTATAGATTGACTGGCCAATGCCCATGTCTAGCATAGAAGAAATTATAGAAGCCAGACCTTCCACCTTCTGCACCCCATAAAGATCTTCAGTCCATACTCTCAGAGGGATAAAGAACAGGGTAAGTTCCAGTGGAGGATATGGAATACAAAACTCTGGTGGTGGGAATTATATGGAATTGTACCACTTTTTATCCTACAATATTGTCAATGATTATTAAATCACTAACAAAAATCACTTTTGTAAATATATCTGTACTTTCACAAAAATATTTTTAATATTTTTTTCACTCAACTATGGCAGTAAGAGACAAGTAGCTAAAGTTTATTAAGTACATATGAGTACCACACTGCATGAATAGAATTGCAGTTTTTGAGAGACAGAGGTGGACACTAGGCAAGGGAATGGAGGAGACTTGAACTTCCGTACAGATAACCATGAACTCCTTCTGGGTGACAAGGGGAGCTGTGAGAGCCCTCTAACTTGGGGGGAGGGGTGCATGCACTTTTTCCTTATAGAGAATTGATCTAAAATTGCTTCTTCTTCTTCTAGCATTTGCCCTTCTTCCGTAGCCAGTCAACAGCATCGGGTTGAGCCTGATGTAAAGTTTCGAGACCTCCTTTGAATCTGGAGAGGTGGCAGTTGTTGACTATGTGGGTCATAGTCTGTCTGGAGCCACAGGGGCAGTTCGGGTCGTCTCTGGCTCCCCAGCGATGGAACATAGCGGCGCACCGGCCATGGCCTGTTCGATAGCGATTGAGGAGGGCCCAATCATAACGTGCTAGGTCCAAGCCCGGTTGACGCTCGCAGGGGTCTGTGATGAGGTGTTTGTTCTTTACCTCAGCTGACTGCCAGTTCTGTTTCCAAGAGACTGGAACAGAGAAGTTCAGTGTAGGCGTAGGGTCCCCTAAAATTGCTTGTATGGTAGATCAAGGTCTTTAAAGTGAAGTTAAGGTATGTAGAGTCAGGTCAGTTGATCAGGAAGAGCTGGACCTGATAGAATGGAGAGAAGACCAGCTAAAAGAGATGCTACACAGAATTAACACAGCTGATGTGTTTGTCAAACAGGCAGCCATTAAGGAACACTTTGAGAGTGGGATTTGAGTTCAGTCAACAATCAAACTCAACAAAGTTTGAATTATATAAAAGGTCCTGTTCTGGGCTAGGATAGAAAATATTGTTAAGTTGCTTCCTCTATTCTGGAGAAGTTTGTGATCAGTCAGAAAGATTAACAGGAGTCCAGCAAACAGTGACCATTGACTGAATGTATTCATTTTATGATGTTTGATGGTGAATTTTCATTTTTTTTTTGTCCTCATAAGCTTCCCATGCAACTGGAGTTGTTACCTCTTTGTGCTTGTACGCAGTAACAACAACAACAACAAAAAATGTCTACAGCATCTGTTTCATGGGGATTCTGTGATGCTTAAGGAGTTTGAGAGGATCTGCTTGGTAAAAAAATTCCAAACTCTCACTCATTGTCCTCAAATGCCTCCAGGTGTTCTATGGTATCATCAAAATAAGTTAAAGGACTGTATAAATAAGACACATGGAAATATTTTTAAAAAGAGACATTTAGAGATATAGCTGACTGGGGTGGGGGCAAATGGTAATATACCTGGTCAAGCATGTATAGTACTAAGTGGAAGGACCAGGCTTTGAGCCCCTGCTCACCACCTGCATGGTGGACACCTCACAAATGGTGAAGCTGGTCTTCTGCTCTATTCTTTTTATTTTTCAGTTTTGTTAATTATCTTTATTTATTGGATAGAGACAACTAGAAACAGACAGGAAGGGAGTCATAGAGAGGAAGAGAAACAGAGAGACACCTGCAGAACTGCTTCACCACTCCCAAAGATTTCCCCCTGCAAGTGGAGACTGGGAGCTTAAGCTTGGGTCCTTGTGCATTGTAACATGTATGTTCAACCCTGTGTACCACCACAGGGCCTCCTGTGTATCACTCTTTCTCTCTCCCTCTCTACCTTCTCCTCCTCTCTCAATTTCTCTCTGTCCTATCAAATAAAATGGTGTGGGGGGACCTCACTGGGTAAGTTATGTGCCTTGTCATGTGTGAGGCTCAAGTTTCACATAAAGAAGGAATGAAAAACAAAAGAAAGAAGAAAAAAGGGTAGATAAAAGGAAAGAAAATATGATAAGAATATTACAGGTTATGATATTAGGATCTCTGATAACCCAGCTTACCTGGATTGAACCTCTGTTTGGTCACACACATGACCAAGGTTCAAGTCCAGTTCTCACCACATTGGAGGAAGTTTCAGTACTGTAGCATTTTTTCTTCCTTCTCACTCTCTGCTTCTGACTGTGTCTCTGTCTCTGAAAAAAAAAAAAAAAAAAGCCCAGAACTGTAAACCATGAGATGACAAAAAAATAAAAGAAACAAGCCAAAAGATATATTGTTACACTTACGTGAATGAGAGAAGGTAGGGTGTCTGGTTATTTTCATTGTGTTATATGCCAGATTTATCACATCCAACACCTAGTTCAGGATGCCATGAAACTATACGAAAGGCCTTGGAAGGGACGGGGGCTGTGGCTCTGCGAGAGTTCCTGTGCTCTGTATGTTGAGACCTGAGTTGGATCTCTGAAAAGAAAACAAATAAATAACAAAAAAAGCAAAGCAAACAAACAAAACCAAGAAGGACAAAACAAATGGAACAGTATAAATTGTAGACCAGCGTTTGGATCCCTTTTTCTTTTTCTTTTCTTTTTTTGCCTCCAGGGTTATCTCTGGGGCTTGGCAACTACACTATGAATCCACTACTCCTGGAGGATATATATATATATATTTTTTCTTTCTTTTTCCCCCCTTTATTGGGGGATTAATGTTTCACACTGGACAACAAAATACAATAGTCTGTACATGCATAACATTTCTCAGTTTTCCACATAACAATACAACCCCCGCTAGGTCCTCAGTCATCCTTTTCCAGGACCTGAACTCTGCCCCCACCCACCCATCGTAGAGTCTTTTATTTCAGTGCAGTCCACCAGCTCCAGTCCAGATTCTGCTGAGTGTTTTCTCTTCTGCTCTCGTTTTTCAATTTCTGCCTGTGAGTGAGATCATCCCATATTCATCCTTACGTTTCTGGATGCTCTCACTTACATTATTCTTTCAAGCGCCATCCAAGATGGAAGTGAAGAAGGTGAAGTCACCATTTTTAATAGCTGAGTAGTATTCCATTGTGTATATATATATATACAACAACTTGCTCAGTTACTCATCTGTTGTTGGACGCCTGGGTTGACTTGGAGGCTGCTTTTTTCCTTTTGGTGGCCCTTGTTGTTTATCACTGTTGTTATTGTTATTGTTGTTGCTGCTGTCATTGTCGTTGAATAGGACAGAGAGAAATTGAGAGAGGAGGGGAAGTCAGAGAGGAGGAGACAAAAATAGACACCTGCAGACCTGTTTCACTGCTTGTGAAGTGATCCCCCTGCAGGTGGGGATCTGGTGGCTTGAACCTGGATCTTTGCACCCGTCCTCAGGCTTCTTGCTATATGCACTTAGTCACTGAGCTACGGCCTAGCCCGCCTCCGATCTCTTTTTCTTTCTCTCTCTCCTTCTGTCACCCTCTTTTATAAAGGCTGATCCTGTAGTGTTGTTGAGCCAGATGTTGTTGTGCGCGGGCCACGGAGAAGAGAGAGAGGAGGTCCGGAGCGAAGAGGAAACACAAATCTTTATTCGCGCTGGCACCTCAGAGTTGGGTGCTAGAGAAGCAGGTTGGGCCACGTGGAGGTGGCGAAAATGGCCGCCTCATCCAATAACCTTTCCTGCATCTGAGCACCAGAGTGAAGCGCTGGCAAGAGAGAGAGGTGCGGGAGAAGAAAGGCTTTTATAGGAGCAGCTTTCATGAGAATGGGAAGGGGGAGGAGTAACCATAGCACTCCAGGATAGGATGATAACTCTCGTGAGAATGGGAGGGGGGAGGAGTAGCCAAAGCACTCCGGATATTGCGATATAGACAATGCCCTGAGGGCACAACATGGCGGAACAGGCACTCCGAGAATGTCCCAACTCTCGGAACTAGCAGTAGCCTGAGGGGACAACATGGCAGTAGCCTGAGGGGACAACATGGCAGATGTGACTGCATCGGCATAATTTCCCAGCACTGCAGTAGAAGGGGATTGCGGGCTTAAAAAATATTTAACACAAATATCATCACAAATCATTTTGTTGTGCCTCCAGTTCTTTAAATACCAGGATGAAAGAAGAAAACCACCCTTTGACCTTCAATGTGGAACAAAACTCAATGCAGATTAAATTCTTGCATTTGAAATGTTGTGTCAATTTAAAATGAACACCACCACGACAAACAAAAACACAGAGAGAAAGAAGTGAAACTAAGAAAAATCCAGACACTTAAAATTACCAGGCATAGAATCACAAATCTATAAACTTCACAGGGTGCAAGTTTTCCTGTAATGGATTCCATAAACGCCTACATAGAATGGCAGGGCTCTACCCTCCTGCACTCCTCCCACCTTATTAAACATAAGGCTGGAAGTTTACAGGCATGGCAGCAAGTGTGAGTCCTGGTATGCTTGCTGGAAACTTCAGTTGTCTATTATTTCTGTTAATAGATGAAGGTGGGCAGGAGAGGGGAAGCAAGAGAAAAGTTTGATTTATTTCTGTCCTTGTCCAGAGTGTTCTTAACAGTGTTTTAGGATGCTCTTCAAATCACCACGGAAACATGTGTCAAACACTGGACTTCAGGGTAAAAATTCAGTTGGTTTTCCATGCTTCTGGATCAAGGGTCTATTTCAGCAGACCACAAAGAGGAAGTTTCAGAGTCTGCTGGAAACTTAAGAAAGGAAAAACAATAAGCTCATTTGGTGACTGGCTGTTAAAGTTAACACCTGCTAATTGGGATCTTTCTTTCTTTCTTTCCTTCTTTCTTTCTTTCTTTCTTTCTTTCTTTCTTTCTTTCTTTCTTCTTCTATTACCTGGTTAAGGGGAAATGTCAAGGGCTTTATAAATTTTCATCTATTTGAATAAGCTTGCAAAAACACAGCTTACAAAAAAAGACAAAATGGGTTAGGGGGAGAGTTGGAAAAGATTTTTCTTTTAGCAGAGATTAGCACACAAGCAAAACCTAAGAGATGTTATCTGAAATAATCTTTCGAGAATTTCCGGAGCTCATATTTGGCAATTAAACTCATGTTCCAGAAGATAAAGTATTTGCTGAGTTAGAGTATCTAATTTGATAGATAAGAGAATCTCTCCTCTTCATAAATATTTTTACCAGCAAGTGAAAACATACAAACTTCATTCCCAATAAATCAACTCTCAAGGAAAAGTATTCTTCTGACTCCTTTTCAAAGGGTATTTTTTTTTTGATCGAAAGTCCAAATTACATGATGTGTTTTCCAGCAAAGAGAATGTTATATATCAGTGAATAAGGATGATCTTTTAAAAAATGAACAAAATAGCTGCAGATGAATTTTATGTGAACACTGGAAGCCAGACAAGCAACAGAACGTAGTTCTCCATGAAAATAAAGATGGAGACTGAAAATAAACCACAGGTACCTCCAGTTGCTCTCTCCAGTAGCTTGATAACTAGTGCTCAGGCAGGCGGCTGCAGCCTTGGGCACCACAATGTGTGGGCATGGGTTTCCTCTGAGTCTTAATGAAATGTTGCATAATGTGGACAGTGTTAAAATAGGAACTTAATATTCACAAGGACCATTACTAAGCGTAAAGAGGTTTTTCCAAGATGCCAGATGGTGGCTGATCTGTTTTGACCTGTGTTCGAGCCCCCAGGAGGAAAAGTTTCACAAGCAGTGAAATAGTGCATCAGCGCTCTCTCTCTCTCTCTCTCTCTCATCTCCCTCTCTCTTCCTTTTTTATTATTATCTTTTATTTATTGAATAAAGACAGCCTGAAATCAAGAGGGCAGTGGGAGATAGAGAGGAAGAGAGACAGAATTTGCAACACTTGCAATACTGTTTCATCACTCACAAAGACTTCCCTCTGTAGGTGGGGGCCAGGGACTTGAACCTAGATCCTTGCACACTGTAACGTGTGTGCTCAACTAGGTCCACCACCACCTGTGTCTTCCTCTTTCCTTTCCTCCTTTCTCCCCTACCTTCTGGATTTCTCTGTCTCTATCAAATAAATACATAAGATATTTTTAAATGAATTTTAACTTCCTCATCATGGTCATTAAAGTTACCTTCTAATTATTCTCATTAATTCATATATAAAAGTTCTTATTCTAGTTAGTAAAGTTTTGGAAGAAGTTAGTCATGGGTGGTGGCACACCAGGTTAAGCACACATAGTATGAAGTGCAAGGATCTGCTCAAGGATCCTGCTTTGAGCCCCTGGATCCCTATCTGTAGGAGTCACTTCAGAAGTGGTGAAGCCGGTCCACAGGTGTCTATCTTTCTTTCTCCCTCTCTATCTTCCCACCATTTCTCAATTTCTCTCTGTCCTATCTGAAAATAAAAAACATGGCCACAGGATCAGTGTATTCATAGTGCAGGTACTGAGCCCCAGTGATAACCCTGGAAGCAAAAAAAAAAATTGTCATTACAAATATATATATCAAAAGATAAGCCATTAGACTTCTCTAACTTTGGGTGAGGTATCTGAACATCTCTAAGGAGAAAAGGAATTGGTAGAATTCTCTGAGACCACATCTAAGAAAGTTCTCGACAGTGGAGCACCGACTAATAGGAACAGGCCCCTCTCAAGCGCCGTCTCCTCCTGTTCTCTGGTATACTATTCTTGAACTAGGCCAGGAGGGTAATCTAGAAAGTATGTTAGACAAAGCAGAACATGGATTGGGGATGGTGTGTTGCATCGAAGTAAAGAACTCTGGGGTGAGGGGAGTGTTCAGGTCCTGGAACATGATGACAGAGAAAGACGTAGGTGGGGATTAGAGTATTGTGTGGAAAACAAATATCACACATATACCAATGACTACATTTTATTATTGATGTAAAACACTAATCCCCCCAATAAATAAAAATAAAGGTATGTTAGAGTGACAGGAATAGTCCCATTGCCAAATGTGACAATGTCCTATATGGCTTTTTCTCTATAGATTTTTATTTTTATTTATTTATTTATTTTCTGAGCACTGCTCAGTTCTGACTGATGGTTGTGCAAAAGATTGAACTTGGGGTCTCAGAGCTTCAAACACCAGAATGTGTTTGCATAACCACTATGCTATTTCTCTCACCCCCTATAAATCCATTTTTCTACCAGATTCTTGACAACCCACATGCACTACCATTTTCACTGGATTAGTGATGTTGCTGTGAGGGAGGGACTCTTTCTACTTTATGTTGATGATGAAATTACCATTTAATCAAGGGTTGCCTAGTTTGGACTCATTCTGAAAAGTTCAATGTGAAGTTATAGGGTAAAATGCAAGATAGAGGTGAATGAATTAAATGGTTGTCCCCTTTTTTATTTTTTTAAGATGAGAGATTTCTAGATTTATGGCATCTCATTTGGTTACAGAATGAAACCCTGCACAAAAGACACCCTCCAGTGACATTTCAAAGTGATATTTTCAACATTCAGTCAGTCTCTGGAAATTTTATGTTAGTTTCACTGGATTACCCACTAAAGATGTACATTTCTGATTTCTTTGAGTGGGATATTTCTTTTTTTAAAGTTTTTTTAAATATTTATTCCCTTCATTGCCCTTATTGTTTTATTGTTGCAGTTATTATTAATGTCGTTGTTGTATAAGACAGAGAAAAATGGAGAGAGGAGGGGAAGACAGAGAGGGGGAGAGAAGGACAGACACCTGCAGACCTGCTTTACCACCTGTGAAGTGACTCTCCTGCAGGTAGGGAGCCTGGGCTGGAACCAGGATCCTTACGGTCCCTGCACTTCGCACCACATGCGCTTAACCCGCTGCGCTACAGCGCAACTCCCTGGAGCGGAATATTTCTAAGTGATTCCTGAAACCTAGATATATAACAAGCAGATTACATGGTTTTACAAACAACAAAGTTTAGCTCCTGTGTGGTCACTGTTCAAGGCATAGGCTTGGGATTTGCATCTTGGCCTGGTGATGACATACAGGAATCTCTCTTTCTTGGGAGCTACTTTGCTATATGGACCAAATTCTTCAAGTGATTGTAACATTTGTTTTTAGTGACGTCACTTCCGGGACTATCTCCTAAGTTAATACTGTCATGTACGGGTGGGAAAAAAAAAAAGTATGGCCAGGTGATGGTACACCTGATAGAGTGTACACATTTTTTGTGTGTGTGTGTGTGGGGACAAAGGCTCAAGCCCACCTGATGGGTAGAAGCTTCATAAGCAGTTAAGCTGTACTACAGGTGTCTCTCATGATCTCCCTCTCTATTTCTCTTGTTCTCTATTGAGATAAAGAAAGAAAGATAAAAAGGAAGGAAGGAAGCTTCCAGAGTCTGTGGTTGGAAAGCAGGCACAGTGTTCTCAGCGATAAATCTAGTGAGGACAAAACAGAAAAAGCTTTAGAGAGAAGAGTAATTGTTTTATGTTATCAGGAGAGAAAAAGAAATCATAAGATGTGAATAGCTATGTAAATTTTGTATGATTTGCTTCAATGTATACACATACATTAAAATGAATGTTTGTAAAGCATGTGCAGTAATTACATCAAATGTTTAATGTGTGATGTTAATTGAGGGGGAAAAATAGCATATGGGGATGAGCATGGTCATTCATACTAAAGTATCTAAGGAAAGGTCTACCTGGGGAAAGGCCCTGGGACAAATGCATTGAAATGATAATGGTTGCTTATTGGACTTTTTTACTGCCTTTATTTTCAATGATAAATGTTAGTTCTGTGATAAAAGTTAAATGATATTTACCACATTTTTAGTAATATAATACAATTCTTATTGCTTTAGAAATTTGGGGGGGGGGAAATTCCCCTTCCTGCTTACCTCTGGGTGTGTGGGCGGTCAAGAAGCACAACATTAACTGGCTCTTGTTGTAAGCCTTTCCAGAACTGACCTTTCTTTTGCTTTGCCCAATGTTCCCCTGTACATATTGAACTCTCTTCCCAATGACCGTTATTCCCAGGATCAAAGGTCTGATCTTGCCTCACTCACCTGATAGATAAAGCTCATAATCTCCTTAAAGCTACTCTTGTCTCCTCTGGCTTCCTGCTTCTGCTCACTCTACTCACTGGAAAAATGCTACTTTATCATTTTTTAAAATTTTTCAGTTTGTTTTATTTTCTCTTGTTGCCCTTGTTGTTTTATTGTTGTGGTTATTGATGTTGTTGTTGGATAGGACAGAGAGAAATAGAGAGAGGAGGGGAAGACAGAGAGGGGGGGAGAAAGATAGACACCTGCAGACTTGCTTCACCACTTGTGAAGTGACTCCCCTGCAGGTGGAGAGCCAGGGTCTCACACTGGGATCCTTACACGGGTCCTCGTGCTTTGCGCTATGTGCACTTAACTGGCTGCGCTACTGCCGCACTCCCTGTAAATTTTACATTTGGCTGAATATGGGTCTCAGATCAGATCAATGGGGTTTACAGTTAACATTATTTATATACTTTCCCCATATTTAGGAGTTACTGTCTTCACTGATCTAGCTATTCAGTCCTATGTCCATCTTGACACCATCTCCTCAGACAATAACTTTGGTCCATCTTTATGTTAGCTGTTGGGCTCAGGTAAAAATTAGTAAAGTCATGGGCCCCTTGGAATAGACCTAAAATAGACTATAGCTTTTTCCAAAAATGGAGATATCAAATATCATCTGCTCTATTCTTACCTTAGGTTCCTGACTATTAAACAATTTGTTCTGTGTTACATCTTATTTCTTTTCAGCCACCAAATTCCAGATGCTACCATTATGCCAACCTGACTTCCCTAGTCAGATTACCTCACCAATGTGTCCTGGAACCCCACCTCTCCAGAGCCCTACCAAACTAGGGAAAGATAGACACAACTGGGACTATGAATCAAATTGTCAACACCCATGTCCAGCTTGGAGAAACAATTGCAGAAACCAGAACTCCCACCTTCTGCACCCTGTAAAGATCCTGGGTCCCAGAGGAATAAAGAATAGGAAAGCTTCCAATGGAGGGGATAAGATACAGAATTCCGGTGGTGGAAATTATGTGGAATTATACCCTTCTCATCCCACATTCTTGTTGATCATTCTTAAATCATTTTTTTGAAAGTGTTACTAAAAATTAACATATGCTCAAAAATATCTGTCAAGCACATAGACCCACTTGGCCTAGAGGTGTTTCTGAAATAATAGGTATTGCATTGTTTTCATGTCCTCATCAAAGGAGAAGAAGCTGTAAGAAAATTAAAGCACACACAGTAGGATTTACTTAGACTTGACAAAGTGTCAGGCTCTTTAAAAGCCTACTTGAGGGAGTCGGGTGGTAGTGCAGTGGGTTAAGCGCACATGACACAAAGTGCAAGGACCTGTGTAAGGATCTGGGTTCGAGCCCCGGCTCCCCATCTGCAGGGGAGTCACTTCACAGGAGGTGAAGCAGGTCTTCAGGTGTCTTTCTCTCCTCCTCTCTGTCTTCCCCTTCTCCTCCTCTCTCTATTCCTCTTTCTCCTATTCAATAACAATGACGTCAATAATAACTACAATAATAAAATAACAAAGGCAACAAAAGGGAATAAGTGAATAAATATTAAAAAATTAAAAAAATAAAAGCCTACTTGGCAGGTAAGAAGTCATTTAAAACCCACCATTATTTTGTGAGATGAACACTGTTATTATAATCCACATTTTACAAATGAGAGCATATGTGCAGAGAAGCTGCATAACCAGTAGAGTTTAGAATTGAACCAACGGAGTCTTGTCTATTCTGAACACTGCCCCATAGACCATTAGGCCATCCTCACATCACAGGAGTCTTATACATTCTTTGTTCTCACTTACTTAGTCAATGCTTTCCTTATTTATTTATTTATTTATTTATTTATTTATTTACTTTGCTACTGGGGTTACAGTTGGGGTTTGGTGCCTGAACAATGATCCCACCGATTTGGGCCTTCCTTTTTCAATTTTTTATTTGCCATGGTTATCATTGAATCTTGGTGCTAACACTATGAATCCACTCTTAGTGGTGACTTTTTCCTTTTCTATTTTTTTTTCCTTTTTGTTTGGTAGAACAGAAAGAATTTGAGAGGATAGAGGGAGATAAAAAGGGAGAGAGAGGGGCTGGATGGTGGCACACCTGGTTGAGCGCATGTATTACAATGCACAAGGAGCTGGGTTTGAGCCCTTGGTCCCCACGTATAGGGGGAAAGCTTTACGAGTGGTGAAGTAGGGCTGAAGGTGTCTCTCTGTCTCTCTCCTTCCCTATCACCCGCCTCCCTCTTGATTTCTGGCTGTCTCTATCCAATAAATAAAGATAATAATAAATAAAAAATATTTTAAAAAACTTTATACATAATAAATTTGAAATAAAAAAAAGAGGGAGAGAGAGAGAGAAAAAAAGACACCTGCAGTCCTGCCTCACAGCTTATGGAGCTTTTTCCTTGTCTTTGGGGACTGAGGATCTAAGCCCAGGGTTTTCATGATGTTTGTGTCATACATAAAATACAATGAATATGTAAGAGACACAGAATGGGGGCGACTGGGAAGGTGAAAACACATGCTCATGGCATGTTCTGGAACTTTAGATCCTTCAGACAATTGCCAACAGTCTCCCTACTTTCAGGGTGCTATGCTTCTGAACTCTCCATTCATTTGCTCATTTGTACGTTCATTCTTAGAGAGGGAGAGGCAGCACAAGCCTGCTTAATTCTTTAAGGAACTTCCCAGGTATCATCCATGTAACACCTGTGATGCTGAGGGTTGAAGTCAGGGCCTCAGTCACACTAAGAGGTAGGCAAGTGATCTCCTAGTCTATACAAATTCAACTTTCAAACAGGATCAGTATGACTAAAATACTTTGGTCTCTCTTGATCTCTTTTTCCTTTGGCTTCCAGGGTTATCTTCGGGGCTGGATGCCACTACACTAGGGATTCATTGCTCTTGGTGGCCATTTTTTCTATTTTGTTGTTGTCATTGTTATTGTTATTGCTGTTGGATAGGACAGAGAGAAATCGAGAGAGGAGGGGAAGACAGAGAGAGGGAGAAAAAGAGAGACACCTGCAGACTCACTTCACCATCTCTGAAGTAACCCCCCCCACACATCCCTGCAGGTGGGGAGCCAGAGGCTCTAACGGAGATTCTTACATCAGTCCTTGTGCTTAGTGCCGTGTATGTTTAAGTCAGTGCACTACTACCAGGCCCCTAAAACATTTGTGGTTTCTAATGGTGAGCATGCCTGCCTGAGCTTTTTCTACTTTATGGATCTTTGTGGTTTCAGTCTCAGGTTAAGGGTTTTGAACTAGAGAGGGAAAAAAGGATAGTCGAGTTCATGGATTCTCAAGAGACTGGAGTCAACCTCTGATAAAGGTAGCCATTAAAATATATTTATTTATTATTGGCTAGAGACAGAGAGAGATTGAAAGGGGAGGGGTATTGAGAGGGAGAAAGAAAGGCAACTGCAGCCCTGCTTCACCACTCAGGGAGCTTTCCCCCTGCATGTGGGGACCAGGGGCTTGAACCCCAGTTCTTGTGCATGTAGTATGAGTGCTTATAGCCTTCCTGTACATTCCTTTCTTCAAAGGCAACCCCAGACATTTGTAATACTATTATCCACATGAATTTTCCTATAGAAAAGCACCAACCCCTAGACACACACCCATTATCTTTAGGGCCAGGTGATTTTCTTGCTGTTTTATCTTAATGTTCTAAAAGAAACAACACACGTGCCCAGTCACATGCCTATACCATTTCCGGTCTTTTTTTGTCTCTGTCTTCTGTTTTAGTCACCCTTTTATAACTGGTAAAGTGGTTCTTTACTCACTTGAGTTGCGTGTCCTGGAATCCTGTTCCTACTTGTTTGAAAACATTTTCAGGAGGCAGAACATTGGTTCTTCCATTTTGGAATCCCCTACTTTAGTACTGAGATCAAGGATTCAAAAATAAACACCAGCTACCCCATCACTATAATCAAGAGCTGTATGTTCAGCTGCCTCCTTTCTCTGTCTTCTTTCTTATCTGACCTTTTATTAACTGACTTCAAAGCAGTGCATTCTAGAGAGCACATGTAGAAAGAGGGCTATTTGACTTGAAAAACAAATCAGATCCAGTCAAGTGCACTAGTACACAAAGTGTTAGCTGGATGAGACAGAGAAAGAGAAATCAAGTGCCATTTTGTTTTCTTCACAGCTTTGCTTGGGATTTTGCATGTGATACCACGAGAGCACATTGCTTTCATGACATGAAAAATGTGTTTTAAAACAACACTTATGTGATATATTCCAGAGTCATAACTGAGGTAGGAGGTGCGTGCTAGACTTAACAAACCAGGACTCTCTCAGCACCCTTAATTTCTTTTTGAGGGTGTCTTCACATGGATGATGACCTTATGTGTAGAGACCTTTCTGAGTTACAAAGTGCTCTCATGACCATTTGTAGTATTAAATACTTGGCAGTTCTGTGGGATTACTACAGTTGGCGACGTCATTTTATTTCCATTTTGCAGATGAAAACTGGAGTCTTAGGGTGATTTCAATGACTTCATGTTGACTTCTACAATTTGCACTAAAGATGGTACAGTGTGACTAGTGTGACCAAGAAACACAGGAAGGGAAGAGAGAGAGAGAGAGGGAGAGAGAGAGAGAGAGAGAGAGAGAGAGAGAGAGAGAAAATCTGTTGTAGGCTGGAGGGCCTAGAAGGGAAGGTGACATATTTTCATAGTAGATGCCCCTGGGTCTGGGAGATCATCATCAAATGCCCTGTAAGCTCATTAATTTTGGAGCTAGAATTTAAACAAGGGTTTGTCTGACTTTCATCCTGCTTCCCTAAACTATTTTTTAGTGGTCCACATTTTCAAGATGGACATTTATATTGATTTTAAGATATATTTTTATGTATACAGCATTTATTTATTTGATAGAAACAGATAGAAATCAAGAGGGAAGGGAAAGAGAGATGGATAAAGAGAAATATCTGTTTCACCTCTTGGAAGATTCCCTCTTGCAGGTGGATGGACCAGGGGCTTGAACCTTGGTCCTTGTACACATAATATACCCACTCAGGGTGTGTCACTGCCTAGCATCCATTTTTGTTGATTTCTATGGAGGGGGCACCATTTAGTTCTAGCATCTAGTGATTCTAGGGCTCAGATTTCAACCTTAGGCATGCAAGTCCTGTATTTTAATGTCCTAAACTATTAGCTCTCTACTTTTGCCATTCAGAACCATCTCACTATGTGCCCACAAAGGCAGGCAAAGTATCCAACAACCTTGTGTTGCATTCTACTTTACAGCTAGACTTTGGGATCACTGGGATGTAGTCTCATTACTTCCATATACCCTTAGTGCCCAGTTATGTGTCTGCCCCAAAGTAAGCCATTATCAGCCACTTCTGGAAGAGATAAGAATAAAGTAAATGGCTGTCCTAGAGAATAGAAGGCCTCAGCAGTTCA
Source organism: Erinaceus europaeus (assembly GCF_950295315.1). NCBI lineage: Eukaryota > Metazoa > Chordata > Mammalia > Eulipotyphla > Erinaceidae > Erinaceus > Erinaceus europaeus. Next base: position 178,772,656 of record NC_080164.1, read on the forward strand.
ATTCTCTCATCTGAGCCCACAGCAGGGGCGATGACATCAGCCAACATATTTGTGCTTGATTTGTTGGTATTCAAATATTGTGAGTTACAGTGATGCCTGTTGGACTCAGGCACTTGTTAGTGAACAACCCAGGTGTAGGGTGTGGCTCAGAGGCTCTCCCTGAGAGCCTCCTTGTCCCCCATCACACCAGCTCTAGGCAGGACACAAAAGCTGAAGATTGTCTCAAGTGAAACCCAAAAGTAAAAACTTGTGTTTTAGAATAGGCTTTGTGTAGAGTGTCTGCTAGATGTGTATTCTGCAGTTCCCTGACCTTTCTGGGATGGAACATTCATCACAGCTGTCACTGTGTGGCTGTGCAAGTCCAGCAATCACTGGGGAAGGAATGCATTGATGGGAGCCTGCACCAAACCTGAGGGAGACAGGTTGTTCTGAGGACTTATGGCCAGAGATTCAATTAATGGAGCTGTAGTCAAACACAGATTCAGGCCCAAAGACAGAGGATAGAACTGGAGGAGAGAGGCTTACCTCTCCTCTGATCTTCATCATGTCCTCTGTCTCCCTCAATAGCCTAAAGAATCTTCTAGGGTAGAAGCCTGTTATATTCCCCAGGGTTTGGTGTCGTGTAGAGGTTCTTTAAACTTTTGCAGAAATGAATAGTTGATTAGATAGAAAGGACTGAAATATTAAAAAATCTGTTTTAGTTTGAGATCTCCCCAGAGCAAAGTCTGAAACCATGGTTTGGAGACAATTTCTTAATTTGAGAGTTATTTAACTAAGGATATATATATATATATATATATATATATATATATACACATATATATGCATATATATGCATATATATGCATATGTATATGATGTATATGTATATACACACATATATATGTATATATATATATTAGAGATAGTAAACTACAGATAGATAGTAAATAATGGATAGATAGATGAATGATTGAATGAATGAGTGGCCTAGACAACTAGACAAATGATAGAAGGATAAAAGATTGATAAATGATCATTAAGTGGGAAGGTGGACAGATGATATAGATGTTGATGATACGTAGATGATGATATATAGACAGACAGACAGACAGACCTGGGGCCAGGTGGTAGAGCACCTGGTTAAGCATACATATTACAATTTGCAAAGATCCAGGTATAAGCCCTTGGTTCCCACCTGCAGGAGTAAAGCTTCAAGAGTGATGAAGCAGGGTTGCTGGCATCCATCTGTCTCTTTCCCTCTCCTCTCAATTTCTCTTTGTCTCTACCCAGTAATAAATAAATAAAATAGATTTTAACAGATAGATAGATAGATAGATGATAGGTTGATAATAGTTAAAAATAAGTAGATATAGTTAAGTACGTGGATGTTGATAAGTAGACAGGGAGACTCAGGGTAAAAAAGTGGCTTGACCCAAGTGATTTTGTAAACTGAGAAATTCACAATCTTCAGTTGGCAAGAGGAGACTCAGACTGGGTGATGGCACATTTCCAGTCCTAGTCCAAAGATCTGAGAATGGACAATTTAAATGCTAGACTGACCCCAGGCTACAGGAGATGAAACAATGATGCTTTAGGCTTAGTCACATTGTAGACATTTATTTTTCTCAGCTTTTTCACAGGCTGCATGAGGGCCACCCGCACTGGGGAAAGCTAACAGTGCTACCAAGTTTTCCTATTTAAATGCTAATATGTTAATGGAAGACCAACTCAGGTTACTCAGGAATAAAGCTCAGGAAAGTTGCTGGCCAATTTTGGGCTTCTCACCCTTAGGCAAGGGTAATGTTTTTCCATTGTTCCTCTTCTTTCTTCTTTTATTTGCTAAAGGTTACACTTCTCTGAATGGAGATCACTTTATGAAGTCTTACATAAAAACTGTTTCTTCAACTATACATTTAACATATTCTGCCTGTGCCATAAAAGTGTTTATTTACCACAATCAGGTTGCTGAGATGACTCAGATTTTTATTTAAATTTGGACACTGAGTATTTTAGTGTTTTCCTGTTTCATCTTTTTAGAACAGACATTTGCTTCAGGATGCCTGGGGCATGGGGTTGGGAAGGATAGTTATGTAATGGTTATGCAAAAAGCCTTTTAAGCTAAGGCTCCAAAAGCCTCAGATTCAATTCCCTGTGCCATCATAAACCAAACAGTGCTCTGGTGAGAAGAAGAAAAGGGAGAGAAAGCAAAGAAAGGAAGAAAGAGAGAAAGAGGAAGAAGAGAGGAGATAAATACATTTATTAAATGTTGCAAAGACTGTAGCAATAATTCATAGTCAGCTTAAGCTGCATGCATACTTAGCAATATCCTTCTGAAAGAACACACGTGAGAGTAATTTATGGGATCCACATTCTGTTGGCAAAATACACATTTAAGTTGAATTTTTCAGCAGCACATATTCAAGCTTTTGTTATTTCTTCTTGAACACTGAAATTCTCATACAAATCTTTCCTGTTGTCATAGCTACTATTTGGATAGCGAGGGTTGGAGAATTTTGTTAACTTTCGCTGTACATTCTTTTTATTTATTTATTTATTATTTATTTATTTATTCCCTTTTGTTGCCCTTGTTGTTTTATTGTTGTAGTTATTATTGTTGTTGTCGTTGCTGGATAGGACAGAGAGAAATGGAGAGAGGAGGGGAAGACAGAGAGGAGGAGAGAAAGATAGACACCTGCAGACCAGCTTCACCGCCTGTGAAGCGACTCCCCTGCAGGTGGAGAGCCAGGGTTCGAACCAGGATCCTTATACCGGTCCTTGTGCTTTGCGCCACCTGCGCTTAACCCGCTGCTCTACAGCCCGACTCCCTAGCTGTACATTCTATGGTGTCTCTAGTTATCTCTACAGTCCATTTGGTTCTAGGTTGTTCTCCATGAAACCCAAGACTGTCTCATGATGATGTCCCATTCTGTCTCATGATGATGCCACACTTTCTACTAATAACTCAGAACAATTTGTGAACCTTTGTATTCTTCTCGCTTTCTCTCCATCCTTATCTCTCTCTCCATCTCTCTCTCTCTCTCCATATATATGAAACACTGACAAAAACCACAAGATAAGAGGGGTACAACCCCATACAGTTCCCACCATCAGAAGTCCATATCCCACCCCATCCCTTGATAGCATTCCTATTCTTTATCAGGGTCATTATGGGGTGCAGAAGATGGAGAAGGGCAGGCTTTTATAATTGCTTCCCTGCTGAACATGGGCATTGACAGTTCAATCCATACTCTCAGCCTGTCTTTCTTTTCCTAGTGGTGTGGGGTTCTGGGGAAGTGGAGCTCCAGGACATATTTGGTGGGGTCATCTGCCCAAGGAAGTCCGGTTGGCATCATGGTAGTCTATGGAACCTGGTGGCTAAAAAAAGAGTTAACATATAGAGTCAAACAAATTATTGACTAACCATGAACCTAAAGGCTAGAATAGTTCAGATGATGAGTTGGGAGTCTTTGTTTTAAAGATAGCTATTAGGCCTATTTTAGTTATATTCTAAATGGCCCATGACTATACTAGTCTTTTTTTTTTTTTTTTCTGAGCCTGTCCTCTGATATGCAGGTGGATCCAACTTATTGTCTAGGGAGATGATGTCATGGCTGATAAAAGGACCAGAAAACTAGATCATCGAAGAGAGTAGCTCCCAAATATGGGAAAGGTGTATGGATATTGTTGACTGTAAACCCCATCAATTTGATCTGATCTGGGGTCCATATTCAGCTTAGGAGCCTATGTGACCTCTGCATCCCTGTAGATCTGAGCTCACATTCTGTGGTCATGAGTAGGAACATCCCAAGTTGCCCCAATTTCAGGACCCATCTTCTTCAGGTGGAACATAGAGTATGTTGTCCATCTTCCCTTCGGAGGATGGAACATTTTCTACTGTTGTTGATCCATGTTGAGGGCAAGGTTCTATGGGGGCCCACAAAGGTGTCTATTTTGTTATTCCTGATAGAGATGACCTGTAACAATTGGAAGATGGATTTATTTGAGGTCTAGGCCCATCATGTCTGTTTGGTAGTCTCAGGACTCCCTGACTAGTGCCTCAGCTGATGGGGTTGCCTGATAGTGACTAAAGAGTCATCATTAAAATATGCCAGTCTTTTGCCCTTATTCAGCTTTTGCAGTTCTTGCTTTGATAAGGTAAGCTTTGGAGTGACTGAGGGAAGTGTAATAGGAAGTAGATGTGGAGGATATATATGGAGTTTTTTTTTTGACCAATGCAGTTCTAGTATTGGATGCTAGACAGAGGCACATCTTACTCTGTTTGGACAAAAGGAGAAACAGAAGACAAGATTATCATTCTCATGCCTGCATCTACAGAGACAGAAGCAGCTATTTGGGGGCAAAGCCAGAAGGCATGGAGCTCTGTGGGCACCTGTAGCATCAGAGGCAAATGGGCTCAACACTCTGAACCAGTGAGGACAGTTCTCAGCAGCAGTTCTGAAGTTCTGGGCAAGATCCTGCCTACTCCCTACCCCACCCTACGCCCCACCTTTTATTTTAGATTCTTCAGAGACTTTAGTGATGTCAGTATCTGACTCCGTTCTGTACTAACTCTTGCTTCAAATAACTGGCCTTTTTCATTTTCTTTGCTATGTTCTGATATCTTTGATTAAAGTCAGTGTCTCTGGGATCTTGGACATGGAATCATGCTTAAGTAGAACTTCAAATTCAACAAAGAAAAGAAGATCTCAGAGTAAGTGAGTGATCCTGACAAGACCTGAATTTGGATTCAATATAAAAACTTCACTCATCCAAATACTTCATTCTGACTTTTTATATTGTTTTGTCTTTATTTTATTAGTGAATTATCAATGATCAATAAGACTGTGGGTCAAGAAGGTACAATTCCACACAGTTCCCACCACCAGAGTTTCACATCCCGTCTCATCCATTGGAAGTGTCCCTGTTCTTTATCACTCTGGGAGTATGGACCAAAGATCTTAGGCAGAAGGTGGGTTGTATGACTTCTGTAATTGCTTATCTACTAGACATGGGCATTGACATACCCCCAGCCTGCTTTTATCTTTCTATAGTGGGTTAGGTCCCTGAGGAGGTGGGGTTATGGTACTCTATGTTGAGGTCATCTACCCAGGGAAATCAAACTGACATCACTGTAGCATCTTCAACTTGTTGACTGAAAAATATTATGATAGAAAGCAGAACAAATTGTTTAATAATCAGGAATGTAAAGTTAAGAATATAGATGAGATTTGGGATCTTCATGTTGGAAGAAGCTAGGAAGACTATTTTAGGCATATTCCAAGGGGGCCATTACTTTATTAAGTTTTGCCTGAGCCCCACAGATAACATAAAGTTAGGCTAAGACTATTTTTTGGGAAGATGGTGTCAGAGTTGGAAATAGGACTATAATGATGGATAAAGGCAGAGAGTAGCTCCCAAATATGGGAAAACTATATAAACACCAGTAACTATGAACTCCATGAGTCTAACCTAGGTCTTATGTCTATTCATACTGAGCACAAGAATCTGTGCAAACCCCACCCTTCTGAACTTACATTCCATGGTCATATCCAGGAACATTTTAGGCAGCACTCATTTCAGGACCCATCTTTCCCAAATGACAGAGTATGTAGACCTTGCCTCCCTTTGGAGAGTGGGACAGTCCCTACCATTGTTGTTCTACATTGAGGACAATGTCCTCATGAGGTCCATGAAAGGGTTTATGATGTTGTTCCTGATGGAGATGACCAATGATGGTGGAGAGAGGGCTATATTAGAGGTCTAGGCACATCACATCTGTTGGGAATCCTAGGATTCTCTGATTAGGGCCCTGGATGATGGGGTGGCTTAGTAGTCACCAAAAGGGCCATCATTAAAGTGTGGTGGTGTCTTCAGCTTTTCCAGTTTTTTTAGTCCTTACTTTATCTGACAAGGCTAGGCGTAGTGTGATTGAGGGAAGTGAAATAGGAAGTAGATGAGGAGGGTTTCTAGATCTAAGTATAAAATATATTGTGGGATTATGTGAAAACATGGTATAGCATAGGGGAACTCCCCCATCCTTGAGATAGAGGTCTGAAAAGAAACCCCACCTGTCAGTCTCTCCCTTTCAGGGATGAGCTTGGCAGGAAACACTTTCCTGACTTAGTTCCCCTTTGTCATTCTCCCAGGCTTCACTGAGGCCTGTACCCTCTAACACTTAACTCATTCCCCTGCTACAAACCAAATGGTTGCCTGCTTGAATAGTTGTCACACTGCCTTGCTAGTAACATAACAATGAGACCTCCATACACCTCTTCCTGGTTCTTTGTTCATCATGATTTACATCAATACTCTGCCATTCTTTGCTTTATCTCACTCTTCTGGTTTAACAACCACGTTTCTCTTAACAGCTTTAGATAATTAACATTTCTTGCCTCATGTAAACTAATTGTTTTGACCTTTTTGTATCTCATCAATTCTGATCATTCTGTAGCCCTCCCCACCATAGGGGTACTGACCTTTTGAAAAACTGTGATTACTGACATATGTGAAAAATGTTCTTTGTCCCACTTTGCTATATAAGCCTTGTCATTTTCTGAATAAAGTGGAAGTTCATACCTGAATTTATTCTGGCATTTCCTTCTGCATCACACACATCCCTTGAATCGGTGACCGGAAAGCCAGCAGCTACCTCAGTCGTGAGGCCACCCACATGAGTGCCAGCAACATATGATTAAGTACTCTGTGGTGTATTTTTTTTTTAGGTTTTTCTACTTTCTTGCTGCACTTATTGAATCAGTGTACTCAACTGCACACTTTGACTTTAAAGTTTACATTTCCCTCTAAGTTTTGAAAGCATGTGTACATATGCTCTATCTCATGTGTGCTGGTTTATATCTGGGTGCTCTCACTCTGCCAGGAGGTGTCCCACCTGAAATAGGACTTAGGGGTCCTATGGGCTAGGAAAGGTCACACACCCAGTATTGGAGCTGGAGGGTTGACATTTTAGGCCTGGCATCTTTGGACACAGTTAACCATATTGAGGTGGCACTAGGATGCATTGATTTGCTTGAGATCAGCAGATATAGTATTAAATGGTGTGGATGAAGGAGAAAGAGCAAAGCCCTGGAGGTTGCATACAATACCTTGCTATGATTTATGTCATTAAATGCTAATTACAAATAACTATATCTTATATACTGACAAGACCAGTTGCTTCTTGTTGTTTTCGCCGGGTTAGATTGTTTACGCCGGGCTGGCTTCACGGGCGGGAAACAGACAAACAGGGACTCATGGCTGGGTTGTAGGCAGTATCTCTTTATTCATGCAGGACTCAGCACAATCTAAGATGAGCTAAGCTAAACTCAAGGTACTGTAAAACTCACAATGCTGTCTTTATATATACTTGCCAAGTAGGGTGGAAACAGGATGTGACATAGAGAGGGTGGAGAGAAAAATGACTGGCAACAATCAGAGTGTGACAAGGAGGGGGCAGAGCAGGCGAGAATCCTATCACTGAACCACCAATGCCCTGGAGGGAGGGTGGTGCTTGTTAACAGTGGTTATGTAAACAGCATGCAGTGGTTATATAAATAGAATAGTGTTAAGCAGGGGGGATTTAAACCAAATGAAACAGAAGGGGTCTCATGCATACCAACAGCTTCTGGTTTCTGTGGTCTAAGATGAACTTCTGTTTAAGAGTGGGATCATCCCATACTCATCTTTCTCTTTCTGTCTTATCTTACTTAAAACAATTCATTCTAGCTCCATCTAAGATGGGTCAAAGAAGGTAGATTTATTGCTCTTAGTAGCTGAGTAGTATTCCATTCTGACCTTTAAACAAGGTACATTCAGGAGACTCTGTCTGGCTTTGTGCAGGGTTTATTTTGTGTGTTTATGCTTCCCTCAGAAATGATGTCACAGACATTTTTATTTGCATGTTGATTTTCCTGTAGCCTCATGCAGTTTTGTTTCTTTACTAAAGGTGTGCATTTGTCAACAGTTCTATCAGAATGTGCAAAGTTGTATATATATATATATATTAGAGAGAGAGAGAGTTTTATAAACCTTGAAAACGGTAGCTCTGTTTCAGATTGGATGGTAAATATAAATGAATATATATATATATATATATATATATATATATATATATATATACACACACATGTAAATAATATTATTTCTAAAAGTAAAGAGTGGAATATGAAGATCTGGGGTAATGAAAATTAAATTTGACTGACAGAGTTTTGGAATGGAAATAGGAAAAACATATGCTCATTTACATATATAGAAAAATAAATAAATTCCTTTTTAGTTGTACTATTGAACTCAACACAAGCTTACTGGAAAATGTATATTGTTGGTAACATATTAGGACTGGACAGCAATGGAGATACTTGATTCAATTCAAGGAGGATTCAATAGGAAGAAGGACAGAGAAGGGCAGGATCTGTGAAGACAGAAATGACCCTTGTATGGATCCACCTACCATTCTTGTATGGATCCCATTTCAGCAGAGAAGCACTTATAAAAGCCAGACCCTCCACCTTCTGCACCCCATAAAGAATTTTGGTCCATACTTCCAGAGGGATAAAAAATAGGGAAGCTTCCAATAGAGGGAATGAGACACAGAACTCTGGTGGTAGAAACAGTATAGAATTTTACTCATGTTATTTTACAGTCTTGGTAATCATAATTAAATCTCTAATAAAATTAAAAATAAAAATAAAAGACGTGACCCCTGGAGGACATTGACTGGCCTGAGATCAAATCTCAAGTCACAAGAATGATTTGGAAGATTTCTGTCCCAACAAGAACCTCCAGCTCAGTTCCAAAAACAAAAGCCCACAGCACAAGTCAAGTGATTTATGCAGGCAAGACCCATGTGCTAAGAGTCGTGTTCAGGCTGCTGGAGGTACCCATGCCAACTCACTACTTGGAGTCTCTGCTTGTTCTGGTTTGGCTACATTTAATCTGCAGCCCCTGCATTTCTTTCTTGCATTAACATTCCAATTTTACATCTTGAATCATTTGGCTTTTCTCCTAGTTCCTTCCACTGACCCCCTCAGGCTCCCACCAGAATGGACTTGGATTAGTTTTGGTTCAGAACTGTGCTAGAAGGCAATGAAGTTTCTAATGGCAAACCCAGGCTTGTTAGGGCTACCTCTTCTCTCAATTCTGAGGAAGGAGTAAAAAGGGATTTTTAAGTAGGTGGCAGGCAAGATAGAGTGGAATGTATAAAGGGCTTTATGCAAGATAGAGTGGAATGTATGAAGGGCTTTATGCAAGATAGAGTGGAATGTATGAAGGGCTTTATGCAAGATAGAGTGGAATGTATGAAGGGCTTTATGAATGAACAGTTAAGAAACATAATCACATAAAATTTAAAAAGGGATTCATTCTTTCAGCTATGGTTCTGAATATTTATAAGACTTTGCTGAGAAGTTGGAAAGTGCAACAATTCTGTGGGGAAGGGCAATCAGTGTCAGCCTTCCATATATTGTCCACCTTTAAGAACAACCCCATCAACCCAAGGCTGAACTCTGGTTCTCCTAGAAGATTAGTAATATCCTTTCTGGAGCCTGACAATGTATAGAATGCACAATTATCTTCGATGAAAATTAAAAAAAAAAAAGTACTGCCAGTTTAGTAGGAAAGGCTTAAGTTTTTACCTCTGTCCTTATAAGTGGCAGCAATTATGCTTCACCCTGTATGTGAGTAGATAATGGAAGACACCACCCCCCAAAATATTCAAGGTTTAATTAATTACTGGACAAAAGAACATTCTTCTTTTCTATTCAGTTACATGATAATTTCAGAAATGCTAAGTCTAACTAAACCATCTGTTAAATAACTTGTACTTCAAGTTAACAGCACAGGCTTTTAACTCAAACTTAGTAATAATTAAAAAAAAAATGGTACCTGAAGGTTGAGATCGGATAGATAGATGTGATAAAAAAGGAAACTTAACATTTTGAGGATGGATGGTGATGCACTTGGCTAAGCACACATACTCAAAGACCAGGGTTCAAGGCCCCAGTCTCCCATCTGCAGGGGAAAAGCTTTGGTAGTGATGAAGCAGTGATTACAGGTGTCTCTCTGCCTCTCTCACTGTCTGTCTTCCATTTTCTCTCAATTTCTGGATGTCTCTACCCAACAAATAAATAAAGATAATAAAAGAGGAAAAAGGGAAAAAAAAGTTATGGGGTGAAAGGAAAAGGATGAAGTGAAAATGGGTGTATTCTGTTTATATCTTTCCCACTAACCCTCACTAATGGATGGATTCAAGAGGGAGATAAGTGCTTGACCAAGAGTAAGTATGAGAATTGGATTCAAGAGGGAGATAAGTGCTTGACCAAGAGTAAGCATGAGAATGAAATCCATCAAAGAGTGTATGCCCTAACATGGTCAATCAAGAGACATGCATTCAGGAGTGTCTATTGCACTGCAAGGACCCTGCTAAAGAAAGACTATTACCGAGAAAGTATTCAAAGCCAGTTTTTATTTTAATAAAGTTAAATAGACTCATGGATTTCAATTGGAACAATGTTGAAATCGTTTAACCTGATCTACAAGACCCTATAAGATCTGATCAACTCATCCTTTCTGCTTTGCTTAGTTCCTGGCTCACTGTGCATGCTCAATGCTTGTGAATAGCAACATTGATTTTTATCATTGTTAATGTGTGGATTATCCAGTAAGGACTTGCTATTGACATACCTTGGGGCATGTACCAAGTCACTTTCTCACAGAGATCTCATGAGAAGGTAGTCAACAAGGAAACAGATCATTTTCATGTCTCTTTAAAATGTAAACAATTCCTGGAAGGAGAGTTAGCTAAGGTTCACTGAGAGATTAGCATTTAAGTGAAGAACTAAAAAACTGAGGTAGAGAAGAACACTCCAGAATAGAGGGAAGTGAGAAAAAAGATTCCTAGTCTTGAAGGTAGAGAGACCACTGCTAGGGACTCTGAAAAAGAGCAGGGCAAAGGTGTGGAAATCTGAGGTAAGGCTGTAACAGTGAGTGGAGACAGATATTGTTAGGTTTCGAAGGCCAGTGTCAAGGGTTTAGAATTATTTAAGGCACAATGACAGTTCAATAATTGACAACACAGAAGGCAAGAACAAGGCCCAGTCAATTCTTTAAAGATCTCTGAATCTTTTACAGAGAAGGACAAGAATGGAAATCAAGAGACCACTGAATGGGTGCTAAACAGCAGCCTTGTGAGCTGGCCGCTGACATCACAGGACATTCATTATCGATGTGGTTTCTTTGGAATGAGCAGAAGTCAGAATCTTCTTTAGTGTTTTTTTTTTAATTATTATACTTATTTATTTATTTATTTATTTATTTATTGGAAACAGACAGATATCAAGAGGGAAGTGGGTGATAGAGAAGGAGAAAGACAGAAACCTGCAGCCCTGCTTCACCATTCCTGAAACTTTCCTGCTGAAGGTGGGGACCGGGAGCTCAAACCTGGGTCCTTGTGTATTGTGACGTGTGCACTCAACCAGGTGAGGCACCACCTGGGCCCTGCATCTCCTTTTCAATGACTACTTCCTGCAGTGCACAAGGAACAGGTGATGGACAACTGTACTTTAGACTCCTTGAGAAGGGTCATGTCCCAGGTCTATGTGAGACTTTACTCAGACGCTCACAGGCACAGATCTTTCATAACCCTCCTGACTTTTAATCATGAATAACTAAGTCTTGATGGTTTGTAATCAAGAAAGCCAAATATTTTAAGGGCAGATAAAGTGATTGATTTATTTAATTGTCAAGTGACCCTTACTAGATTTCACTGCATCGAAGCCTTCCATAAAGCTTCACCTAGGTCCACTTTATTGTCTAAGTGAGAATAAAGACTCCTTGAAGTCCTAACATTTCTGCAGGTCCCCTACACCTCCGCCCCCCAACTAGACTATGAACTTGATACTCAGTACAAAGGGCATCACTGAGCACTATTGCACCTGGGAACTCTTATCATTTAGGGAACAAATATTGATGTACTGTTTAGCTATGTAAATACAGGTGACTTGCATGCTTCCACATGTGTATACTCTACTGGGTGTACCACTGCCTTGCTCCCTTGGTCAATAAATTAAAGGTGTGGGCAGTCCACTTCACAGAAATAGAGTTATCCCAGCCTTAGGTAAGAATCCTATTACTCTCAGATCACTTGAGCTGCTCTGCAAAATGTCAATTTTGTTTACTCATTTTTTTCCAAACTAGTCATGAAAGAGTTGGATTCATCTCTCATTTCCTCCATTCCTTTTCCTTTTGTGCTTCTTTTTATGAGACCTCTTTGTTTGTATTCGATGTTCTCCTCCATTTATAGTAAGGTAAAAAGAAAAAGAAGGAAGAAAAGTGGGGGAGCGAGAGACTGAGAGGACATAAGTGTTGCCTACATGTGAATTTTAGTCTTGGTGTCACTGTCTCTCAGTCCTGTTATTAAAACTGAGGCAATCTCTACTTCCAGTGATGCAGAAAACCAAGATGAAAAAGAGAGTATTCAGGTTTTTCTTTCTCTCTTTCTTTCTTTCTTTCTTTCTTTCTTTCTTTCTTTCTTTCTTCTTTTCTTCTGCTACTCAGAGCTTAGCTTTCAAAAATGGGCTCTTGAAAGCCAGTAAAGAACCAACACTGTACAAAGGTTTTGTTTTTAAGAGTGAGAAATTTTGAGACAACAGCATTTCTAAAATCCAGAAACTTTCTTTGCAATTACAAGAACCACAGCCTGATGAATATTTTTCACATTTTTTTTTGACAAGACCTTGGGATAAGAGGTGTACATAATTCCACACAACTCCCACCACCAGAGTTCCACATCCCATCCTTTCCATTGGAAGCTTTATCCATCTGGGAGCAACATGTTAGGTGTGGGGCTCAGGTTAAATTAGTGAAGTCATGGACCCCTTGGAATATCTTGAAACAGACTTCCTACCTTTTTCCAAAATGGATACCCCAAATCACATCTGCTATATTCTTACCTTTAAATTCATGATTATTAAACAATTTGTTGTGATTTTCATCTTAATGCTTTTCAGCCATCAAGCTGTAGATGGTACCATGAAGCCTGATGAATTTAAGACCATCGTTTTGTAGTAAGTCATAGGATACTAGGAAACAGAAGGCATGGTCTTGGGCAAGTTCCTTTTATACAGAAGAGTAACAGCCTTAATGATTTAAGGTTCATGCCAACAGAGAATGGGTGAGACATGGTTCTTGGGAAGAGGAACCCACCACTACGAAATTCTAATGTTTACTCCAAGACTTCAGGGAGACTTACTCTGAGTGTCCAAAAGGAAAAATGATCTACATCCTTTGATTCTAGAATGTCCTGGAGAACTTTCTTGGAGGGCAAACTAAATTTTATACACACATAGAGATGTAAACACCTATCGCAGAAAGGGTTAGCTTTGAAAACCAAATGCTAAAACAACTGGAAAAAGAGAGATGAATAATTTCTTTCCTAGTTCCCCATGGGTTAGCTAATACTCATTCCAAGCACTGACCGCATATTACACTATCATTCTCCATGAGTATGACTCCCTGAATTACTTTCTATTCTCATATGTTTAAGGACTAAACTCCTTTTTGCCCCACTGAAATAATTTAGCATAATTTTGCCCCGCTGAAGTAATTTAGGATAATTTTTCCCTTTTAAGATGAACTGTCAGCATTTTTGCTACAATCTGCAATTTCACTTCCTCTCTCTCTCCTGTGGGTAACATGTCACAGATTATGGATATTAGAGCCTAGACATTATTGAAAGACAATTTCTCTGCTACCACAGAAGACTTCCAGGCTGAGAAAGTTACTAGGACAAGAGGCACCATGCCCATCATCAGCTCAGTCACCATGTGGACAGAAACAGATTCAGATTTGAAACCTACATCACCTGGACCCAGACAGCAATCTGGCAACAGAGTATGGAGAAGGAAAGAAGTAGAAAAAAAAATCATGATTTGATTTAACCTAAAGTGAATCTATGATTTAAAAGAAGACAGATAACCTTAAAATGAAAAGATTAAATGTTTTCACTTGCTGACATCAGGGGAACTGGAAGGCTTATTACCAAGTTACTTGAGTTGTAAACAATACAGATAATTACTAGAACCCAGATGAGAATAGCAGTATATTAATTTCTTATTTATTTATTTTTGCCTCCAGGGTTATTATGCGGGCTCATTGCTGGCACTATTAATCCACTGCTCTTAGTGGCCAATTTTCTTTTTTCGTTATATTGAACAGGACATAGAGAAATTGGGAGAGGAGGGGGAAATGAAGGGGGAGAGAGAGATACAGACCTGTTTTGCTGTTTGTGAAGCAGATATGGAGTCCTCCAACATGGATTCTTGCCTGAGGCCTTGAGCTTAGTTCTATGTATGCTTTACCCAACCTCCTCCCCCATTGGATATCAATTTCAAGGCTACAGCATTTCCCTATTTTCATTATCTTCTTAAGTGATTTCATTATCTCCTTTTTCTATAGCTCTTCTTTCAATTGGATTGCTTTTATTTCCCTGTGTTTCATACTTTCCTTCCATTTTATTCCATCAGACAAGGTTAATTGACAAGAAGAGACAATATATTTTAAATTTTTTTATTTATTATTTGTTTTGCCACTAGGGTTATTGCCAGGGTTCAGTACCTGCCTGGTGACTTCATCTCTCACTGTGACATTTTTTTTCCACATTTATTTTATTTTATTTTATTTTATTTTATTTTATTTTTTGACACCAGGACTACTACTGAGGCTTAGTGCCTCATAGAGTCTCAATGCCAGCACAATGAATTTACTCTTCCTGGTAGCCATGTTTTTTTGTTTTTTGTTTTTTCATTTTATTGACTAGGATAAAGAGAAATTGAGAGAGAAAAGGGAAATAGAGAAGGAGAGATACAGAGAGAAATTTGTATCATGGTGTGGGTCCTTGTGCTTCATACTATGTGCAGTTAACCAGCACCACCACCTGCCCCCCCCAAAAAAAAAATACTTCACTTATTTAGGGTGCTGTTTTGCCGTGTGCCAGCAAGATTTAAGTCAGGTCACCACCACACTGGAGGAAGCTTCAGTGCTGTGGTGTTCTTATCTATTATCTGTCTGTCTGTCTGTCTATCTATCTACCTACCTATCATCTATCTGTCTGTCTGTCTGTCTGTCTGTCTACCTACCTACCTATCTATTTATCTATCTACCTATCTGTCTGTCTGTCTGTCTGTCTACCTACCTACCTACCTATCTACCTACCTACCTACCTATCTATTTATCTATCTACCTATCTATATATCTATCCATCATCTATCTATCCATCTATCATCTATCTAAATATCTACCTACCTATTTATCTATCATCCGTCTATCTTTGTCTCTATCTGAATGAGTTAGCTCAGATAACATATTAAGGAAAAAAAAAGTTTTGACTGGCATTCTTTCTCATCCTGAAAGGATTTAAAGACTCATTATTTTTTAGATTGTCAGTTGTCATACAAGATAAAGACAAGTGTTAGGACCAGGAATAGTATACTTATTCTAATAATTTAATCACAATAAGATAATATGTTTAAAAATAATTATTAGAAAAAGGGAAATGAAGGTGTGGAAAGGTGGTGCATCTGATTAAGCACACATGTTACAATGTGCAGGGACCAGTGTTTGAGCTCTGGGTCCCTACTTGCAGGGGAAAACTTTGTGAGTGAAGATGTACTGCAGGTGTCTCTGTCTCTCTCCCTCTCAGTCTCACCCTTCCATCTTGATTTCTGTTTCTACCCAATAAATAAAGACTCCTCCCCTCTTTCTCTCTCTCTCTCTCTCTCTCTCTCTCTCTCTCTATATATATATATATATATATATATATATATATATATGTAAATAACTGCCTTGGTATACAGAGTTAAGTCTTATTTTCAAATCTCATTCCCTTGGAAGATAGAGCCACAATTAGAATGGAGGCCCACAGTGTTCCCACATAGGCAACTCAATTCTCTAAAAGCCCTAGTTTCAAAGGAACTAGTGGACTAGAACTCTTAAAAGGACTGAGAAAGACCATACCTAACCCAAAGAAGACTGAAAACATTCTTAGCCAAAGAATGTATGTCTAGATTTACAAGAAAGAACCAAAACTTGCTGTTTTTTGTTCTGATATGTGTTTATTTTATGGAGGGTTAGCCTAGTAACTTTTCACCAGTATTTGTCTTCTCTCCACCTTTTTTTATTTCTTCAAATTTTTATTTATTTAATGGAAACACTGACAAAAAACACAGGATAAGAAGGGCAGAACCCCACACAATTCTCCCCACCAGAACTCCATTCCCCCTCCCTTCCCCTGATAGCTTTTCTATTCCTTATCCCTCTGGGAGTATGGACCCAGGGTCATTATGAAGGTGGAAGGTCTGGCTTCTGCAGTTGCTTCCCCACTTCTTCTAGCATTTGCCCTTCTTCCGTAGCCAGTCAACAGCGTCAGGTTGAGCTTGATGAACATGGGCATTGGCAAGTTGATCCATAACTTTACACACAGAGAAGAGGTTCTTTCTCACTTATTCTCAGTAGAACCAAAGACTGATTTGAGTCAATGAATCACCATCATCATCATTTAGCCTGTATCACTTCTGAGGAGAGATCTAGGACAGTGCATTCTCTAGTCTTTATGTGACTGTGAAGAGCCATGTAGGTCCACTATGTAACTGTTTCAGAATGGCAGAGCCTCTGGCAATATAAGCGCTTACCTGGGTGTACCACTGCTTGGCTCACCACAGAGTTTCTGAAGCTGTTTTAATTAGAAGGTGCACTTCTTACAAAGCCACAGAACCTAGATATAGATCAGGGCCCATGAGACATAACACAAGTGTACATGTGCCCATACATTAGGGGAAAATATACACCTTAAAGCAAAAGTAAATAATAGTTTTTTTAAATTTATTTAGAAAAGGAGACATTAGCAAAACCATACGAGAAGAGGGGTACAACTCCACACAATTCCCACCACCAGATCTCCATATCCCATCCCCTCCCCCTAATAGCTTCCCTATTCTTTATCCCTCTGGGAGTATTGCCTCCCCGCTGAACATGGGCATTGACTGGTAGAAGTGCACGTGTACCCATAAGTTAGGCGAAAATATACACCTTAAAACAAAAGTGAATAATAGTTTACAGTGACCCAAAACAGCAAGCAAATAAAAAGACCTAAAAAAAAAGACACACACATACACACACACACACACACATACACTATATATATATCTTTCCAATATTTGGGAACTACTCTCTGCCTGGTCCAGCTTTCTAGTCCTATTTCCAACTCGGACACCATCTCCCCAGACAATACCTTTAGCATACCTGTATGTTAGCTTATCAGGATCAGGCAAAAATTAGTAAAGTCAGAGGCCCCTTAGAATATATCTAAAATATACCTACTAGCTTTTTCCAAAATGGAGATCCCAAAACTCATCTGCTATATTCTTCTCTTTAGGTTCCTGATTATTAAACAAATTGTTCTGCTTCATATCTTAGTACTTTTTCAGCCACCAAGTTGCAGATGCTACCATGACACCAACCTGACTTCCCTGGACAGAGGACCATGGTGTCCTGCAACCCCACCTCTACAGAGACTTGCCCCACTAGGGAAAGATAGGAACAGGCTGGGAGTATGGATTGATCTGCCAATGCCCACGCTAAGTGGAGAAGCAATTACAAAAGCCAGACCTTTCTCCTGCAGCACCCCATAGTGATCTGGAGTTCATACTCCCAGAGGGTTAAAGAATAGGAAACCTTTCAATGGAGGGGATGGGATATGGAACTCTGGTAATGGGAATTGTGCCCCTCTTATCCTATGGTCTTGCCGATATTTTTATTTTATAAATAAATTAATAACATAAAAGAAGTCATCATCAACCTAGGTGGATCACGTAATGGGAGGAAAATAACATTACAGATATACATACATGTACACCTGTGGTGTCCACATACCAATAGTAGGGGATAATTAATATCTCTGCAGCATTACCTAGTCTATACTGCATAATTTTTCAACTGAAATATAAAATGAGAACTTACGGATAAGTGCTGTCATGCTACCATTAGTAATGGTCTTTTTATAATGCTCCTTTAGTAATGTTTTTTTTGGTCAATAACAGATCACCTCCTCATCTGGGGTCCTAGTCAGGGAATCCATATATTCCCCCACAAATATGATAGGCCTAGACCAGTAGTGGATCTCTCCACAACCACTGATGACTTCTTTTAGAAATGTCACCATGAGCCCTCTTGTGGGGCTTCCCAGGACCTCACCATAAAGCAACAATGACAGGGACTCTCCCAGTCTCTGGAGAGAGGTGGGGTTATCTTGCCTTGCCACTCAAGACCCCCAAGGTCTTGAAATGAGCATAACCTTCAGTGTTCCTAGATGTGGCCATGAACTGCGTGCTCTGTCTAACAGGGACTCAGAGGTTATTGATTGATTAATCGATCGATCGATAGATAGATAGATCTTGGGTGAGGTGAATAAGGTAAACGGTTAATTTTATTCATAGATTTTTTTCAAGAATGGAATCTACTGCCTGCCCTAATCCTTTCTAGCCCCTTTCTCTACTCTGACACTATCTTCTTAGACAATATTTTTGTGTAATTCCATGTTTGCTATCAAATTTAAGCAAAAACCTATGATAGTCATGGACCCCTAGAAACATGCCTAAAATGGACTTCTTAGCTTCTTTCCACCTTAAGATCCTTATTCATCTTTGCTCCTTATTTTTTTTGTTTTTGTTCATTCATTAATCATTTTGTATCTTGACGCCTTTCAGTCACCAATTTTCAGACACTATCATGACTCTGTTCTGACTTCCCTGGGCAGACGATCTCACCAATGTATCTCGGAACCTGACTAGGGAAAGATAGAAACAGACTGGGGATATGGATTGACTTGCCAATAGCCATGTCAGTGGAGAAGCAATTACAGAATCCAGAACTCTCACCATTTGCACCCCAAAATAATTTTGATCCCTACTCCCAGTGGGGAGAAATGATAGGGGGAAAATGACCAAAGGGTTCTGAAATACATCAGGAATGGAAGATAAAGGATGAAAAGAGGACAGACATTTGGATGTAGTACTAGTTATACATGTGACTTGGAAAGGAAGAGAAGATGGGACCTTAAAAAAAAAGGTCAGATATATATACAAATATAGACAGGTGGTTGTAGAAATAATAGTTAACCCATATCTGTAATTTGGGGAGAATTGCTGTAGCTTACAATGAAGGGACTGTGGACCCAGAACTCTGGTGGTGGAAATGATGTAGAGTTATACCCCTATTATTTTGTAATTTTTTAAATCACAATATTAAAAAAAATAAATGAAACTAGAACTTATCTATTTTGTGTAATAACAGAGAGTGAGATGATCAAGGCAGAGGTATATTAGGTGTGATCACGTTCAGCGGGGAAGCAATTACAGAAGCCAGACCTTCTACCTTCTGCAACCCACAATGACCCTGGGTCCATGCTCTCAGAGGGATAGAGAATGGGAAAGCTATAAGGGGAGGGGGGGGAAATGGATATTGTGTGGAGTTGTACCCCTCCTACCCTATGGTTTTGTTAATTTACACTTTCTTAAATAAAAAATAAATTTTAAAAAAAGAAAGACCTTCAACCAGTAGGCAGCAATAGAACCCACATCCTCTGGTTTCCAACCCCAGACAAGTTGTTCTCCATGCTACAGTTGCATCTTATTACAACTATAGATTTTATATAATGGATGATACAAACCTTGTATTCCCATCTGCACATCATCAGCTCCTGACCCAGTCAATCAAGTGTGCTAAGCAAATGATCAGACATAACTACGAGGCCTTTGATGTACAAACCTCACATCACGCTGCTCCAAGGTTAATTGACCCCTTATTCTGCTCAATTTTTGATTCTCCAATGTATTGGCAACAGGAAACACTTATAATCTTTCTTTTGCTTTTCTAAGAAAAAAAAAAAAGAATGAAAGCATATGTGCTTAATGTGGTTGATGTGAGGTGACAAACTCTCTTTAGACCTCAGTCTTCTCTGGGAGCAGTGAAATGTCCCCAAGCTAATGGGATAGAGAACCCTTCACCTGCAGCTCATGGGTTCACCTCCTCCCTGATGAGGTCAGCAGTGAGTCATTACTATCTGATGACTGTTCAGTGACCTATGTAAAATGAGCTGGAGCTCGGATTTCCGTGCTTAGCAGACAGTGCCTTAGATTAAATGGAAAGCAGCACTGACACCTGCATCACAACAGAGGTCGGTGTCACAGGACAACCTGAATGTGAAGATAAGTATCGTTTTGTATGGAGAAATCAGGCAGATGAATTATTACTTTTTGATCACCAGAGTTGGGTCATTTGGACTGAGAAGACACTGACATTGAATTTGTGTTTCTCTTTAGCCTTGGGAAAAATTCTGCTCCTAATCCATTAAGAAATATATATATATAATGTTTTATATAATAATGTATTAGAATATATTGCTATAATAATATATTTTATAAATATTTGTATTATAAAATTATTTACAATATATAAGACATGTGATTATATTTATATAATGTATTGATAAAATACATATTTATTATATATTTCATTCATAAAAATCATATTATATATATTTTTCCCTTAACTCAGATACCACTTTATCAAAAAAATGCTGCTTTTCAGTATTGTTTCTATCCCAAAGGCTTATTCCACATCCCTCCAAGGTTGAAATTAATACATTTGACCCCCACGCAAGCCATCTTATCCCACCCCTGGGATTCAGATCTCCAACCTCCCTTCAGTAGTCCTGCTTCCCCCCTTCTAAGTCCCTGAATATGCAGCCCTAGACCACAGTTCATTGTGGAGCTGAAGATGAAAAGATAAAACTATTAATTGAAATGTGTGCAGTAGTTGGGGAGGCAACATAGTGGTTATGCAAAAGAATTCCATGCCTGATGCTCTGAGGTCCTAGGTTTAGTGCCCAACACCACCATAAGCCAGAGCTGAGCAGTGCTCTGGAAAAAAAAACAACAAGAAATATATATAGTAGGTTTCTAAGCTATACAAGCTTATTATATTCAAAAGGCATTAAGACTAATTGTGCTCAATGGAAACAACAAACAAAATCGGTAAAAAGCACTTATGTCAAAAAGAGTCAAACATGATCAATATATGAGTTGAAAAACTACAGATATTAAGTAAATTATGGGGTGATTTTTAAAAATAGTTTGACTATTTTTTGACTAAGGTTACAAATAGGGGCAAGGTGATGGTGCACCTGACTGAGTGCACATGAAACAACACACAAGGATAGAGGTTCAAGCCTCTAGTTCCTACCTGCAGGACAAATTCTTCACGAGTAAGGGAGTCGGGCGCAGAGGGTTAAGTGCAGGTGGCACAAAGCTCAAGGAGTGGCGTAAGGATCCTGATTCCAGCCCCGGGCTCCCCACCTGCAGGGAAG